>NC_056747.1:935418750-935498750 GCF_019279795.1 Protopterus annectens | reverse complement strand
CCAACAGAGGGGAACCCATCCCAGTGGAAACCAAGGTATGTGTTGGCCTAAGAATACTAGCAACAGGTACCTTCCAGAGACCAACTGGTGATATGATGGGGATATCACAGGCATCAGCCTCCAGGGTACTGCACCAGTTCCTGGATGCCATGTCAGCACATGTCGGTGATCATGTATATTTCCCCAATGCCCGTGAGGTATTGGCCAGCAATATCGTCTCTTCCAGCAAATAGCGGAATACCCTGAGGTAGTGGGTGCAATAGACTGCACGCACATATGCATCAAAGCACCAGCTGGTGAGCGGGGTAGGGCCTACATAAACCGCAAGGGCTTCCCCTCCATCAACTGCCAGGTCATGTGTGATGCCCAGGGCATAATAATGAATGTGTGTGCTGGCTGCCCTGGGAGCTACCATGATTCCCATATCTGGCATTTGACGCAGCTGTACCAGACATTTGCCAATGGGGACATCCCACATGGACACCTAGTGGGGGATGCAGGTTATGCACTGGAGCCGTGGCTGATGACACCCATCAGAAACGCACACACACCTGAACAGGAACACCATAATGAGGCACACGCACAAACACGTAATGTAATAGAGCGTGTGTTTGGGCTGCTCAAGTCATGGTTCCGGTGTCTGGACACATCTGGTGGAGCCTTGCAGTACTCACCAACTACATGTACCCAAATTGTCATGGTATGTGCTATGCTACATAATATGATCTTGCGAAAACAGCTGCAGCAGGACCAGCATAGGGCCGGGCCAAACAGCCCCCCACCATTGCCAAGGCCATCACAGGCAGAGCGTGACTCGGAGGAGGAACAACCTGAGCCTGCCCCAGTAGGCAGAAGGAGGCATGCCCAGTATGCCCTGGCCTTGGCAAAGAGGCAACGCATAGCACATACACTGGCTCAGTAGGAACCCTGGGAATGATACCCCTCTCTGACTCACTCATATAATAACAGGGATGCCTAAAATGACATAACCTGCTCTCAAACATGTACAGGGAGTGTAGTATGTGCATCCGACAGAGGCAGCCCTGCAGCACCACCTGAGGCATGAATGCCATGTGTTAAGCAATGTAACACCATGTAGTATATGCAAACTTGATGACCCTGACTAACATCCTACCCTCACCAAGCATGATGCCACAATATGACGATGAGATGATCAATTGCAATAATTGGCTGAAGTATTGCTGTTAGTCAAAGGGGATCCAATGTGTGCCAGCCTGGGATGACATGCTGAGCATGACATGATGCTCCACCTGCTAGGGGTGGCATGCACCTATCAGTCCTGGCCTTATGGATACTGGCAAAGGCTGTTGTTACCCACAGCATGCCTTGAATAGGTAAGGCTCAAAACACAAACCCACCTCCATAGGTATCACAAGGGATAAGAACCTAGATGTAATGCTACCCAATGCCAGAAGTCTAAACAGCAAGATGCATGCAGTCTAAACTCCCCCAGTATGGAGAATGTTGATATCTGTCCTGTAACAGAAAACTGGGTCAAGGCTCACAACAGCACCCTAACACTACCAGGTTACACCTCATACTGTGCTGTACAGCCTCAAAACATGGAACAAGCTACAAAAGGAGGGTGACTAGCAATAATTGTCAAGGATAACCACACTCCATGTTGGTACCGCAACAAGAAGCAGTATGGACTAGCCATGGTCAAGTAACAGTGGCTAAAACTGCCTCCCAGTTTATAGCCTGCTACAGACTACCATCCTAACACCAGGAACTGCACTTGGCCTATGTTGGAATACATGAATATATCAAGCCCTCCAAACCACATTATATTGGGTGACTGAAAATACCCAAACATAGACTGGGAGCATTATTCTAGCTCCAACACTGTAGGACAAAAGTGCCTAGAATCCATAAACCAAAATGCCCAGGAACAACGTACCACTCCCACAAGAGGGGTAAGCATACTGGATGTGATAATCAGCAACATGGGTACTGGATGGCAAGATGAGAAGTGTATCCCTCACTGGTAAGACCAGACCATAGAGTAATCACACCGGATATACACATCCTGACCACAGTCCCTGGCCAGAAAACCACAGTGAAAAACATGTGTAAAGCAAAAGTTGCACTCCTCCAAACTGATGTGGAATCCATTAAAGGCCCTGTGCAGGTGCAAAATATGGGCCACACCTCAGAACCTGTTATACAGGCATTCCATGAACACTGCCAGGAATGCATGGATTATGCAATCCCAAATAAAACCAAGACACAATGCCATACACGCAGGCATCTGGCATGGTGGACTCCAGCCATTACCAAACCATGCAAGAGAATGAGGAAGCTACTACATGATAGAGCAAACATAAAAGGGAAGTAATCACTGATCAGTAGTATGGCAATAAAATATGTCCACTCATACAATCCACTAAGGCCAGCTACAACAAGTTGAATCTGTGAATCTTGAGGCAATGTTACACCTGCCCCATGTACACAGACAACCCTCACCTCCCCCCAAGAAATACAAATATATGTGAGAGATGCAACCATTTATCCAAACCGGAGGCTGAGCTCTCTCAACTCAGTACTGTCAAAACTAGTCAGGAGGAGAAGGTAACCACACACACCACAAACCCAGTCTCACATAGACCTATCACAACTGCAAACCAAAGACATAAACACAGAAAAACATTCCCGGAGGCCCTAATTACAAACACACCACATCAACAGAGGCCTCCAAAGCAGACACCCAAGCAACCACTACCTCCAAACATAGCACATGCAACACATAGTACACAAAGCTGGTGTGCCAAACAGTCACAGGCCAGAAGGAGAAACAACATGCCTGATACAGTTGTAATAGGTGACTCCATAGTCAGACACACTGCTGTCCCGCTCACCAGACTGAACAAGGGAAAGGGTACAGTAAGCTGCCTGTAGGCTGCTACAATATGCCACATAACACAAGTATGCAGGTCACCCCAAAGCAAGTAGAAATATGATGCAGTCATTGTCCATGCTGGCGTGAATGACCTGAGATGTACCTCCCGGACTACATGAAAAGAGACATAGATGAGCTCTCCGATTATGTAGTCCAGGCCGGTATGACACTGACCGTGTGCAGCATCCTACCCTCACCAAGAATGATGCCACAGTACAAACACAGAATGATCAGCTTTAACAAGTGGCACAATTACTGGTGTCATTCCAAGGGGATCCAATGTCTGTCTGCTTGGGATGTCATGCTTGACAAGCCACGCTGCTGTGCCAGGGATGGCTTGCACCTGTTATCCCTGGGCGTCTGGATATTGGATAAGGCTCTTGCCACCTCCATAGAGCCTTTCGTAGGCAAGGCTGAAAAGACTAACCCACCTCCTAGAAAACATAAGTGGAAAGAAACATAAGGGTAATGCTGCCCAATGCCAGACATGTAAACCTCAACATGCATGCTCCGAGGCCCTCCCAGTATGGAGAACATCGATGTCCGTGCAGTGACAGAAACCTGCAGCAAGGCTCCTGACAGCACACCAGCACTACCAGGTTATACCTCATATCATGCGTTATGGCCCCAAAACCTGGACCAAAACATAAAAGGAGGGGAAGTATCCATATTCAGCACAGACACCCACATGTCCAGGTAACTGACAATGCACGAAGCATCGGAGACCACCCATGTGCAACTAACCATAGGCAAAACTGCTGTACAGTCTGTAGCATGCTACAGACCACACTCTCACACACAGGAACCCCACTCAGCCATCCTGAAGACACTGGACAGTATGAATGTCTCACCAAATACCAAACAAGGTACTCACAAATTACCACATAGGTGGTAATCCATTATGTATGGAAGGAGTAATCAGGGACCTAGGGACACAAGTGGACAGTAACCTGTCATGTGACACTCACATTGCCAACGTGGCTAGGAAGACTGTCTATATTGGACACCGTATCATGAAAGGATTCACATCTACATCAACAGAGGTCATTGTGCCCCTATACTGTTCTCTTATCAGACCCATAATCTAGTACAATGCCTCATTTGGGATGTACCTTACCCGACACCTGCAGCAGTTAGAAAGACCTCAAAGGTACCTCACCAAGAGGATAAAGGGTCTCAAATATTTGTCATATGCTGCCTGGCTGTAGACACCCCAGCTGTATGCAGTCACATACTGCCTACACAGAGGCGTTGCATGCCTGTTGTACAAGGCCATGTCCAACACAGGAGTAATGGACATGCTCCACCCCAGAAAACCCAAATCCATCGGAGCTGTGAGAGTGAGAGATGTCAACCTCAACACATAATGAAATAGGATGTGCTGGAGGGACAGATACATAACCCAGAGGCTCCCTACACCCTGGAACGGAATCCCACTCCATGTTAGGCAGAGCCCCTCACTGACTCTCTTCAACAGGAATCTTGCCAAGTGGATGGATGATCGTAGATGTACACTGGGGGTCTTCACTGTGTCACGTCCAGACAGAGGCACAGTAAAGTAAATCATAAATGGCCATAATATTCACATAGCAAGGGGTGGCGAAAGCCACACACACTCTGGCTAGGCTTATAAATGCCCTAGGGCGGATAGCCTAGTATGAACCTATGAACCTATGAAGATACAAATTGTACAGGACACTAAGGATAATCACAAGGCTTTCTTAACTGATGGTAGGAACCTTGTTGGGAATTCACAGATATGCTCTGAATCACTCAAATATTACAAACAACATACCAAACACACACACATATTGCCAACATCCAACCTGACAGGTGCAGTGCAACCCCCAAAATGCAAAATATCTATCCCAGCAGAGTGCTGGCCCCTGACATTGCAGATGCTGAGGTAACAGCCAGCATCTACAAAGCAAAACACACAGCATCAATGGTATGAGATGGTGTCCTGGGCTGAGTCCAACATGGACTCCAAGAAGAATGGAATGCCAAATAACACTACTGCTCAATGTCAGCCTTACCACAGGATATGTACCCAAAGAGCAGTGTACAACAACAGTGGTCCTTCTCCACAAAGGTGTTGCCTGAATGGATACTGCAAACTACCACCCCAGAATGCTGACAAGCTTGGTCTGCAAAGCTATGGAAAGGATCAGCATGTACCTCAGACATAAAGATATTGGGGACCTACTGACACTGGACCCTACCCAGTGTGGCTTTCTTAAGTGCAGATCCTGCCCCTTAAACATGTTTGACTCATTTGAAACAGTCATTAAGGTCATTGATGAGGGAATGTGGTCCACACAGCCTAGCTGGACCTTGCAAAAGGCTTCCATACAATACCCCACGTGTTCATTATAGATAAGCTCACCAGCTTAAATATAAACCCCTATGTCAGTAGAGGGTTGCAAACCAGACCAAGGACAGAACTGACATGGTCAGAAATGCTGCAGCCATGTCAGACTACAAACCAGATACAACTGGCATCCCACAAGGCTCGGTCCTGGGACCTCCCTTGTTTGGTATATATGTCCCATAGGTACAGGCCAACATGGAAGGACTGTGTCTGAACAAGTTTGCAGAGGACTACAAACTGGCCACCATATCTGACCCTCCAGCTGACACAAGCATCCCACAAAAGGGCCACATAGAAACAGACAACTGGTGCCATAGCCATGTCAGCAAGCTAATTGCAGAAAAGTGTATAGTCAACCCCTGTGGATATACAGTAAGTGCCCACCAATTACCACATAGGTGTTAACCCATTAAGTACTTAAGATGTAATAAGAGACCTGGGGACACAAGTTGATAGATATCTTGCATTGGACAAGCATGTGGCTGTAGTGGTTACAGAAACATACCATATACCCACCTAATCATGAAGGTAGTCAGATCTAGATCAGGGGAGGTCATTGTGGCTCTGCAGTCATCCTTCATCAGCGTCACAATTGACTACAATGGCCCCTGTGGGATGTACCTCAGCAGACACCTCCATCAACTGGAAAGACCCCAAAAGTACCTCACCAGGAGTATCAAAGAGCTTGAACAGATGCCATGTGTTGCCTGATTAAACAAACTGCAGCTCCACACACTGCCATACTGCCCGCCCAGAGGCAAGCTGTGCCTGATGTATAAAGCCATGTCCAAGCTGGAATCAATGAACATGCTGCACCTTGTACAATCTGAATGGCAGTGAGCTATGCACATGAGAGACCTGAACCCCAGCACTGACATACATAGGACAAGCTGTACTGAATGATCCATAACACAGAAGCCACCCCACTCTTGAGTAAACTCCCAGTACAGGTTAGCCAGAGAGTCACCCATCGACTCTCCTCAAGAGGAATCTTGATGAGTGGATGGGAGATGGTAGGTTTACCCTGGGTATCACTGTTATGTCACAGGTAGACGGAGGCACAGTATACTAACCATGACATATGTCATGGCAAACTCCAGTTACAATGTGTGTCGAAGGACAAACACACTCTCTGACTAGCATTAGAAATGGCCTAGGGCACATCGCTAGTGTTTGCCAATGTCCACCTATGTTGTGGAATACACTACCAATGTTGGACAAGCCTGGTTTAAGTAGTCCATATCTGAACATAATGCAACATGGTCATATGTGCACAACTGGCCCCTAAACAGTCTGTTGTGCTCACTATGAAAATTTAAAGCAGTGATAGGACTAAAGCCCAGGATACTGTCCACCACAGTGAAAGTACTGAACCAGTACACTATATGGTACTACAGTGTTAGGTCAGTATGAAAGGATGTTGACAACTGTATGCAAAGTATCCCATGCAAACCCTGCAGGCACAGTATAATCCCTGTTGTGTTCAGACACAAAGCAGTTGGCCAGTAAGTACACAACATGACACCCAACACACAACCATAAGCGTGAGATATTGTTGAAGTTCACACTCATCCACAAATGTGGTGGACTGCAGAGTTCAACATATGGAAAGCTCACACTGGGCATGCTCGCACACTTTGATAAATGAGACATATGTCAGACAACATGCCATGGAAAGGCTGAACTGGGCATGCTCACACACTTAGGCCATATCTCAGTTTAGCAGTTGGCCACACATATCTGGTATTTGTATGCGTGTTATTCCAGGAACCAACCACATTACAGCAATCTGCCCAGTGCACACAGTTAAATGACTACAGAGACATAAGTGATATAGTGGATCCCTCTCATATTCAAACATCTTCCACAGATACACAAGTTGTTCATAGAAACAGGGAATGCTATGGCAATAAAGACCTGCAAACAGTCTATCAGCAACAAATATTGTGCATCTGACAATTAAACATATGGGTGTAGAGGTCAATACTAGGCTGTTTGCCCTAGGGAATGAAAGCTTAGCCAGAGTGTGCTTGGCGTCTGCATCCCCAGTACAGTAGGCTACTGTGCCACTGTAAAGTAGGTCACATAAGGCACCGTTTGAGGCTAGTGTGCTGTGCCTCCATCAAGCAGGGACACAGTGGAGATCCCAGGGTTGAATTTGCTATGCCACATCCATGTTGTTGGTGTGTGCTGGAAGAGGGTTGGTGAGGACCTTTAACAGTAAGTGGGCATCAATAACAGACTGAGGGTAGCCTTATCTGCAGTGTCTGGACAATTTCACTGTCAACACTTTGTCGTGATGATTATGAGGGATTGAAGTGTCATGCCAGTACTGTTCAGAGATGTCCTCCCTCTGTGGGCTACTGCTCTGCAATGTATTAGCTCACTCCATCTGTTGGACAGCTCATATATGGCTGGTGTACACCTGACAGGGTGTCCTGTTGTGGAGGAGTCATGGGTATATTTGGGATAGCATGATCAATGCAAACCTTCCACATGCTCATAGAATGCAATTGTCAAGGATTATGCAGAGTGGCCTGTATACTCCGCAGCATGGGTCCTTTGAAGTCTTCCACCCCAGTCTTCACAAGTGCAAAGTCTGCTTTTGATAAATACACTTTGTTTGCAGTGACAACCTTGCCTGGGGGTGGGGATGGGATATGGATGTCCAGGGAAAGGTGGGTATGGTCAGATATCAACAATGGTGGTCTACCTCTGGTGTGGAACAGTGAGTACCCATGTTGCAGATGGTCAGGTGCAATATGTATTCCCCTTGTGGCTGTGGTGAGTGGTCCTGCCATAGCACATGGACTCACAAATTGTAGTGGCTGTAGGGTAATGTTGTAGAGGCCTGAGTAGTTCCCACACACAATATACCTGTACCTGACGTTAACAACTGGAATGGTGTATGTGAACACCTTCATATCTTGGCACTGTTCCCAGGGAAGCAAAGTGTGTGTCCCGGATGTGGGAGGGGTGGTCTGAACTGGTTGTGTTGTGTGTTACAGGTCCTGTGGTCACGAAGCATGGTATAAAACATAACCTGCCAGTGCTGATGTGCATATCTGACCCTGAAGTAGGTGGCTGCAAATGCATATATATGCTATCCCCCACCTGACAGGTAGTAATAGATGTACATACCTCTGTATAAATAATGATGTCAGCACCCTATAAATACTGCAGGTGCAGAACAGATGCCCAGTAATTTGGATAGTGCACTCTGCTAATGTGTCTCCCTCAAGTGTCATAATATAGTTAGGTAGGGGTTTGAATCCTGCAAATGCTCAGTGTGTGTGTGGGTGAGTGGGGTTGGTGTGTGTGCAATTCTGTGTGAGAGAAATGTCCCTTTTGGCAACTAGGAAAACACACTACAGGATGCACATTCCCCTTTCTAAACACTGATGATGTCAGCACCCTATAAGTACAGCAGGAGAAGGGAAACCTCCCAGTAATGTGAATAGCGTGCTCTGCTAATGCGTCCGTCTTGAGTGTCATAACATAGTTAGGTAGGGGTTTGAATCCTGCAAATGCTCAGTGTGTTTGGGTGAGGGGTGTTAGTGTGTGTGCAATTCTGTGTGAGACAAATGTCCCTTTTGGCAACTAGGAGAACACACTACAGGATGCACATTCCCCTTTCTAAACACTGATGATGTCAGCACCCTATAAGTACAGCAGGAGAAGGGAAACCTCCCAGTAATGTGAATAGCGTGCTCTGCTAATGCATCCGTCTTGAGTGTCATAACATAGTTAGGTAGGGGTTTGAATCCTGCAAATGCTCAGTGTGTGTGTTTGGGTGAGGGGTTAGTGTGTGTGCAATTCTGTGTGAGAGAAATGTCCCTTTTGGCAACTAGGAGAACACACTACAGGATGCACATTCCCCTTTCTAAACACTGATGATGTCAGCACCCTATAAGTACAGCAGGAGAAGGGAAACCTCCCAGTAATGTGAATAGCGCACTCTGCTAATGCGTCCGTCTTGAGTGTCATAACATAGTTAGGTAGGGGTTTGAATCCTGCAAGTGTGTGTGTTTGGGTGAGGGGGTTAGTGTGTGTGCAATTCTGTGTGAGAGAAATGTCCCTTTGGCAACTAGGAGAACACACTACAGGATGCACATTCCCCTTTCTAAACACTGATGATGTCAGCACCCTATAAGTACAGCAGGAGAAGGGAAACCTCCCAGTAATGCAAATAGCACGCTCTGCTAATGCATCTGTCTTGAGTGTCATAACATAGTTAGGTAGAGGTTTGAATCCTGCAAATGGTAGGTGTGGGTGTGGGTGGAAGTAGGGTGTGTGCAATTACATGTGTGAGAGAACTGACCCTTTTGGCAACCAGTACAACACACCAGCTGCTGCATATTCCAATCTCTACACAGAGATGATGTCAGCACCCTACAAGTACAGCAGAAGAGGGCAAATCTCCCAGTAATGCAAATAGCATGCTCTGCTACTGCATCTCTCACTACTGTCATAGCACAGTTAGTTATGGCTTTGAATTCCACACATGCCACGTGTGTTTTTGTCACACAGAATGCCCATGTGTGTGGGTTGTTGTTCACAATAATGCATGACATCGATTAAACCAGTAATGGCAATGGACACAGATGATGTATGTGTGTGCCAAATACACATATATACCTGTGACCTTCAATAGTTCCCATGTCTGATGCCTGCCACATGTGAATACATGGTATTTGCACTGGATAACATTATGACTGTGGTCTTCTGTGCGGGTGCTGCATGTGGTATGTGTATATACAGTGTGAGTTGTATATGGTATCATCCTAGCAGCGAGGGATACACATCTGGTCTGGGGCATATAGTCTACATGTTGTTGATGAACAGGTGCTGCATGTTTTCACCTGTTGTGGGAGTGGTAACAAGTTGTTCCATAGCAATGCAGTGACTACATGCTAGGAACCTTTCAGCTAGGGTGTTGTAGCTACAGTAATTCATCAGCATTCAGTAATACTTCAGCATTCTTGGTGAGGGTATGATGCCAACCAAGGTCAGGGTCATACCAGCCTGTGCCACATGCTCAGAGAGCCCTTCTATGTTCCCTATCATGTAGTCCAGGAGGTACATCACAGGTCAGCCATAGTGGCATGGACAATGACTGAGTCATATGTGTCCATGCCTCTGACTGACCTGTATGCTTGTGTTATGTGGTGGACCATAGTGCCCCACGGGCATATCACTGTGACCTTCACCTTGTCCAGCCTGGTGAGCGGGACCTCACTGTACCGGACAATAAAGGTACCTAACACAACTGTAGCAGGTGTGTTGTCTAGCCGTACAGGCTGTGACTGTTTGGCACACAGGATTTGTGTGCTATGTGTTGCACGTGCTGTGTTCGGCTTAACGTATGCCTGTGTGCCAGCTGCAGAGGTGTCTGCTGCTCAGGCAGGATGCTATTCTGAGGCTCCACGAATGCCCCAGTGTGTTCATGTGTTTGGATTGCTGTCAGTGTAGGTCTACATCAGACTGGTATTGTAGTCACTGTAGTATTTCATGCCACCTGACAGGTTATGCCAGTACTGGGTTCAGAGTGCTTAGTCCCCAGTTTGGCTATGTGGTTGCATCTCATACATGTGTTGTACATCCATGTGTAGGGGAGAGGGTTGACTGTGTACATGTGGCAGCTGTGACATTGCCACATGACTCACATATTCCACAACTGTACCATAGAGGTGACTGACAAGTGACCTTTGCACATGCTACCATAGTATTGTGATTGCCATGGTGATTAACAGCACATAGGGCCAATGGGGAACAAGGTACAGAAGGTGAGTATGTGAGGGTGTAGTGCCTGTGATTAGTTAGCACTGGCATATATGACTGCTCACGTGGTCAAATGCCAGGTAAGTCATATGCAATGTGTCACAGGCAACGTACATGCGAACAGGACAAACAGTGACGTTCTGTCAAGTGAGACATGGACATACATATAGTAAGCTATGCAGATGTCACTAGGAGTCCACAGAAGCTCTGTAAATCTGCATTGCAGGTGGGATCAGTGTTCCAGGGTAACTGCAAGCAAACATGCATGCAAACAAAGCTACAGTAAGCAGGGCTGCATGTAGTCCATTGTACAACAAACAAGCTGTACCACTTCCAGTAGGTAACAGTGCAAATATGCAGGCACTATACACATGTACATGGAAATACACAGGTCAGATGGCCAGGGTCCAGTCTCAGCGCACACAAGTGTACAGACCATGTACCGTCAGGATGTACAATAACCGGATGGAAACCCAGGTGCTCATACCTGCAGTAATACACATGTCAAATAACAGACACTGAGCCTTCACTCAGTGGTTCCATACTTAGTAGGATGTATGCTACCTGTCCTGCCACCACAGTATCCCTGACATTTATGGGGACTCTCCCTCCTGTGAAAGTTAGTTTTGTGTGTTGGGGCTGTCTAGCATGGTATGAGATGTGAGCTTGCAGTGCTAGGGTGCTCCTGTGTGTCCTGTACCAGTCGTGTAGTACTGCACACATATCAACATCCTCAAACATCCGCATTGCAGAGTCCAGTGTGGGCAACATGCCACTTGCAGTTTACATGTCCATCATTGCGTATCAATACTTTCATTACCTTATCCCCTGTGCTACCTATGTATGTGGCCTTCTGTTGACATCCTTACCACCAGTATGCAAACATGTGCAGATGATACACTATGGTACTTACCATGGGTGTAGAAAACAGTACAAGACAATCATACCCTTACTGCATCAGGCATGCTGGGATATACCCACAATTATATCAGCACACAGTACTGTTAACAACATGATACTATTACTACACGTCTATGTAGTCACCCTGTGCATCAGCAACATGTTAACCTGTACCTGCACTGATGTTACAGATTGCAGGAGGTGGCACAGTTTCATCATATGCACAGGGTGTGAACTTGGTATGCCTGAGTCTGCCACTGATACCACCAATTGACATGTATGTGTATGTGTGTTGGTGAGGGACAGCAGTACAAGGTGGGGCAATGTTGATGCAGTGTGTGCATGTATGCGGTAGCCCTAGGTGTTGTCAATTCGCATGTGTGTATGGATGCACACAGTTCCACCTCATGGCTGCCATATACCGGTGTTTGTGGACAGCCACAGACTGTACCTGCCAGGTCATACAGATCAGTGTCTCTGGCCACGGACACGGTACCTGTGCCTTGCAGGGTGCTACGGACCGTATCCGGTACCAATCCAGACTGGGTACTGTCATCAGAAGCAGGTGTTCATTGACTGGACACAGATCCCTGTTGGGCCTGTCCAGAGCCACGTGCACGTGGTCTCCTGGGGCGGTCTGATGACAGCACAGACCCAGCATTGCTGGGGCTGCTGCTGGCACTATGGGGCCGCGGCCCTGTTGTCATCTGCGATGACTGCCAGCTGCTGCTGTTGCTGGCATATGCCCACGTCGATGCCTCAACCGTCCACCATTGCCCTGGCTCATGGACATGTAGTTGTGGAACTGATCTAATATGTCCCCACAATGTCTGTCTATGACATCGGTGAAATTACGGATGGCAGCCGCAATGTCACGCATACTGTCAGTCATGGCTGTGCGACATGCTGTCAGCTCCCTCAGACCCTGTCTGGTGTACCGTTCCATACGTGACTGTGCCTGCATGACAGCCCGAAACATAGCTGAGGTTGTAAGACCTCTGTGGGCACGTCTGACAGGGGCAGTACGCCCATGGATGCTCCCACGAGAACCCCTGGACATCTGTCTGTGTGGTACCATCTCAGGGCCATGCCCATGGCTGCTGTGTGGGGAAGCATGTGCCACAGATACCACATTACCCTGGTCAATGCCCACTGTATCCTGTCCATCACCTAGGGACATTGGTGACAAAGGGTGTATTGGCAGGATGACTGTGCGCATTGATGGGGTTGACAGCTGTGTACTGTCAATTGGCTGACCAATGACGGACCCTGGCACACCTTCCTGTGCCATTACACAGATGTCATCATTATCAGTACCCATGGCACCTGATTCAGGTTCCCTGCTGCATGACACCAGAGCAGCACCAGAACCTGTGGGAGGGAAACAGGAAACACAGTTTACAATGTCTACACAATGTTACCAGTGATGCACACATGCACACATGCACACATGCACAGGTGCACAGGTGCACACATGCACACATGCACACATGCACAGGTGCACACATGCACACATGCACACATGCACAGGTGCACACATGCACACATGCACACATGCACAGGTGCACACATGCACACATGCACACATGCACACATGCACACATGCACACAGTTGCACACTTGCACACAGTTGCACACTTGCACACTACTCAGTATGCGAGATATCAACACACAGACACAGACACACCTGCATGCATACACAGAGCACTACTAAGTGAGCCTAATATTACTATTACTATCAAGACTATTAAAGGTATTGTTAATACACACTCACCAGCATGGATAGGCTGCATTGCTGTTACACCGGAGGGACCTGCAGAAGTGAGGAAATTAATGTCAGTGGGCACAACTGTGCCATTGTTACTGAGTATGATACAGGTCAGTAGTACAACAGTTGCCTTTCACAGGTCAGCTGCTGATATTGAGAATATCACACTTGCACATTAAATACTATGATGACAGCTACAAACCAAGGACACACCTCACACATGCATTAACTACCAGTGTACACAACAGTCAACTATACATATGGCATATTACCTGCATGCTCGTAGTCTTGGTGCTGTGTGGCTCCAGCCTCCATCATAATGCAGGTCTGCTGCTGTTGTTGTTGTTGGCGGGCTGGAGCCACAACACTTATGAGTAGTCCCTCCAGTCTGGTGAGTGGGGGATGTGTAGCCACCCCACCACCTGTGGCAACCTGTTGCCTGTGGATATCCGATGCACGCTGATGGACATTTCTGATTAAATCACTGCAGTGATGTCGTACCTGCTCATATGTCCTATTATGCGTGCCTATGTCATTTACCCGATGGACCAGGTCTTGCCACAGTGCAGCCCTCTCCTGCTGATTCTGGCTGGTGCGGAAAAGAGTATTGCATAATCCGCACCAGGCTCTGGTGTATTTCCTCATCCTCAGCTGCAGAGTATGCTGGATTGCGCTGGTGAGCCATGGTCCTGAAAAAGGAAATAACATGATATCAGCAAAATATGTCAGCAGAATTTGGCACACATACTACACATGCTACTCGACTGTTGTGATACAACATATCTCACATATATAGCATCTGTCTGTCTATTGGTGGATACACATGTAAATGGCCAGGTATCAGTGCTCAGCCAACAACTGTGCAACAGTACCTGGCACACTCCATATGACATACTACCAAACCCCAGCAGTCAGAACACTGATTCAGGTCCAAAGCACCTCCTCACTCTGGGGTTTGTATCGAGGTACTGTATGGGGTACATCATCAACTACTGTGATCTGACCACAAACTAATTGCCCTGGATATACATATCCCACCTCCACCACCAGCACAAATGACTACAGTGAATAACATTTCAAATGCAAACTTTACACTTGTAACACTGAGATGGTATCCTTTAAGCCCACTGGGCCAGTGGAAGACACAACCCACAATGCTGACTCCTTCACAAATGATTTCTACGGACATCTCCGAGAATGCATGGATCATGCAATCCCATATAAGACCAAGACACTCTCCACAAAGGGAAAGCATCCTGTCTGGTGGACCCCAGCCATAGACAGATTGTATAACAAAGATGGAAGCTACTGCAAGACAGAGCATAATTCCATAAAGGGAAGGCATGTCTGATCAGCACTAGTAAAGAGCTATGTTCTCTCATACAAACATCCATGGGCAACTTTGAGAGGGAAATCACGGGGACACTACAGATAACCACAAGGCCTTCTTCAGTTATGTTAGAAACCTGGTCAGAAACCCTCCAATATGCTCATAGTTAGTACACAACAACAAATAATTCACTGAACCCACAGATATTGGCAACATTGTGGCAGACAGGTTCAGTGCAAGTTTCCCTCCCTCTCCCCCAAACTAAGACATACTTATCCCAGCTGAATGTAACCTCCCTGTCATCACAGATGTCCAGGTGAGAGCCGCCCTCAGAAAAGCAGAAAACACAGCATCAATGGGACCTGATGGTATCCCGGTTGCATGCTACATGAACTCCAAGAGGAGCTAAACACACATATAGAAGTGCTATGTAACACTAGCCTGACTACAGGATATGTACCTGTACACTGGCGTACAGCAGCAGTGGTTCCACTCCACGAAGGAGGCACCTCTACATACCAATACAATACAACACAATACAATACATTACAATACAATACAATACAATATGCTATTGCCCTGGGACTACAGCAGCATACTGTTCTGCTACCCTGACCATTGTGACACATGTGATGTGATGGTACCTGCTCCTGTCAAACAGTTACACAGGGTGACTCATATGGCATATTACCTATCTGACTAACATTCAGCAGGGGTATGTGTGACATGTACTCATGGGGAGTCTTGCTTCTTAACGCTGTGTGGTTTATTGCAGGGTATGTCTTATCTGTGGGTAGGAACCTGTACCTCCGCCATGTGCTCTCTACTGCGGTGTCAAGGACGACACACAGCAGTCATTTAGGTTGTGGATGGTGTGAGGTGTTACTATGGTTGTTGGACATCTGTCATGGGTGTGACTTAAGTATGTAAATCCAGGAGTGGTAACCTCTATGTGGGTAGTATGTGTGTACTCTGTGGTGTTGTCAGTCACTGTGCATTGGTAATGTGTTTGAGTGCATTGTCACAGTGTTGTACATGTCACTGTGTCCTTCTCCATATCTGTAGCTGTCATGTGAGGTACATACCGTGGCAGCCATTGTGTGGTGTGGAGGGTACACTGACCTACATGTCCATAGCTGACACACCATGTCTGCTGACACATACCATGTGCAGGTATTCCAGGAATAGTGTGCCACTGTGACTATCATTGGGGGACTATTGTACACATTTATGACCCTGTTCACCCCTGACACATGCAGTGGTGGGCAGCCAATCACATATCTGGTGGTTACTGGTGTAGGTGATTTGAAATGGGGTATGGTACTCCAGTTTGACACTGGTGTTCACTCCATGCCTTTGTCACCAGGCACCTGTTGCAATACATCTGTACACATGTGCCTCACTCAGAATATATATACATCTCTCTCTCTCTCTATATATATATATATATATATATATATATATATATATATATATATATATATATATATATATATATATATATATAGATATATCTATATGTGTATATATATATATATATATATATATATATATATATATATATATATATATATATATATATATGTCTGTATACATATACACATATATATATCGATGTACATATATTGCTATAGATATGGAGAGGGGGTGAGAGTGACAGAGGGGGTGGGACAGGGGGAGTGTGAGATCGTCATATACAGTCATATCTGTAGATAGTCAGATCTGTCTGTCTATGTATATGTATCTACATATATCTATATCTGTATGTGTGTATTACATATATATGTTTCTACATATTCTATCTATCTACATCTGTCTATGTATTCCTACATCCCTCTCTATGTATGTATACATATATGCATATTATATATATATATATATATATATATATATATATATATATATATATATATATATATATATATACATACATACATATATTGACATACATACGTATCCATATGATAGATAGGTATATCAACATGTTTGTTTACAAAACTGTATACACACACTAACATACTGCTAAACATACATAACTGTGAAACCTACTTTGTACATTGCACTACAACCTACATTCAACCTACATTGATATGTGCACATAGATGCCCTCACATACATATGTATGTACAGCCTTCACTGATAGTTGCTGTATGTCCCCTGCCCTATGCACATCTTCATATACATATGGATACAGACCAATGACACATATGGAGGGTTCACAGTATGTAGACTTTTAAAGTATTACTTTACATTACCTGTGTTTGTCACAGCTGCTTGCATTGCCGTTTGGTTTGGTGTCCTGCTGCTGCTCCAGTTGGCAGATGTCAGCTTTCTAGTAGGTTTTGATGAGTGTTTTTGTTTGTGTATGTTTTTTTCTCTCTCTCTCTCTCTCTCTCTCTCTCCCTACCTCCAGAGGGTGCAATGAAAGTATTGCATGTGTGGACTGGGAGTACAGCATGCTTTTGTAGGTATCTGCATATGTCCATGTGATGGCCTCTGCACCAATTGTTAGCCAGCATTTGCTAATTGCATGCAGCCAGTTGTGTACTGATTGCAGTTCTCACTGTGATTCCAGGACAGTGCTATAAAAAGGTATGTGAGATAGGCGTAGCCCTTTCAGAGTTTAAGGGCAGGGACCATGCTGGTATGCTGTGGACACTGTTCTGTGAGTGTAAAGGTTAGTATCTCTCTCATATTTCTGGCTGTGTTGTAGATTAACATTTCTCCATTCATTTCTCCAGTTTCCTGTACTAAGTGTGTATGTACACTGACACCTAAGACTACTACTACTGTTAATGTGGGTGTGTGTGCTTTCCTGTGGGACATGTGGTGTAACTGGTATATAGCAGTGGCTCTTGCACTTTGTTGCTATGGCTTCAATATTTGCCCTTTACATTCACTACTTGTATGCCTGCTAGGTGTCTTGACTGTAGTGTGTTGCTGTGGCTTTCCTATTTTCCATGTACATTCACACCTTGGAATGCTTGCTATATCTGCTAGGGTGTTACTGCATGCAGTGTGGTCTGGCCATGGTGTGGGCCTTGACATCTATTAGGGTATTTGAGTATGCTGCTGAGCAGGCCCCAGAGACTCTCAGGTGCATCTTTTATCTGCCTCATGGAATGGTACATATCAGTGGGGTACACCCATTAAATTGCCTGGTATTCTGCAGTTGTGACTGTGGGTTAGCATGAGCATATGTATTACTACACTATTTCCGACGTGCAAGTGGTGCATACTTTCAGTACTTCATAGTTACCATTGCATGTGTTGTAACACCTTTCTGCCTACTGTTTGTACATTTCACAGGGAGTCTGTGGGGCATCCCTGTAACTCAGTCACTGTTGCTATGTCTAGGCTCTTAACTATTCAAATATGGCAGTGTCAGACCTCTCAAGTGTACAGATATTTGCAGGATGTCCACATTTTTGCCTCATATTTTGGTCCATATCTCATAAACAGCTTTTTCTGGCAAATCACTCTGGGCTCAAGTCAGACTATAGTGACAAACATTTCAGTTTCAGACTTCATACCCTTCCAAACATCCAACATAATGCAAAACCTGTTACTCTCTCAACTGTCTAAGTTTGTTGGAGCAATATTTGGAATGTGTCCCTGTTTTTGGGCCTTTGCTCCACATTTTTATTACTTAGTCTGGATGTGTTGCTGTAAGAGGTTGTGGGGTATGGGCAGTGATTATCCTGCTGTGAGTATGTGTGTGGCTTGCAAGGTGCTACAGTGACATTATTACCTACTAGCTACCAACTAGCATGGCTGTTTCTGTTCACACACTACTATTATAGAAATCCACTACATTTGACAGTAAATATACATGACATGCTTTGTGTACTACACATCCTATATTCCCTTTACATTCATTCCTACTATTACATGATATATTTATTGTAGCACAATGTTCTTATATAACAGTCATGGCTTAGTGGTAAGTCATGCAGACTACTGTTTCCAAGGTCCTGGGTTCGGGACTGACAGTGGGATTTTATTTTGCTTTTGAGCAGACTACAGGCCTTGTCATTCAGAGTGACTAAGGCACTTTTAAGCAGTTGTAACCGGGTTAGCGCTGGTTTGCGCGGAGCTCACACATGCGCACTGGCGTTCAGCTCCACGCACACCTGCTTACAACTGCTTAAAAGTGCTTACTCTTGCGCACACCCGCGCTAATTTCTTTGAAAGAAATGAAAATGGGGAGACAGGAAAGTGGTGAAAAAGGGGTCACAAAGAGGGTAAGACAGTAGGGAAACAAGCTCGGGTTTTGCAGGAGGGATGTAGGTAAGGCCCATAGCTGCCCATTTCTTCATCAGCAACAGCTGTGCATATGTTTGTAATTTGGTGTGACATTTGAAACCTTCCACCCCTGAGAGAGGTGTAAGGACAACAATAATACTTGTTGTACAGCCAATTGTAATTGACAGTTTCCATGTCCAGCAGACATGTGTGCGAAATGGGCAGCTATGTATGGGGCGTAATTTTTTGTGGGTACAGAGTGCCCTTTTTTTTTCAGGTGAGAGTGGTATGTCAGGTACAGGAAGTCGGTATAGCTGGGGAGGTAGGTTGGGTAGGTTAACAGACAAGACAAACAAGACGCATACAGGGGCAGTGTATGACACATGTGGGGGGTTACACAATTGACGGGATGGATGTTTGGATATCTAGAGCCCATGAGCCCACAGATGGCAACAGTGGAACTGATATCCCCACCCATGGGCAGTTGCCACTGTGCCTTCACTGCCCAGGACGGGGCTGTGCTGGGGGCTGTGTAGGCCGGGCAGCAGGCACGCCTGTTAGTTGTGCCACCCATGCCTCAAGCTGGCGTAGGGGCCCAAGAACAGCTTCCTGGATCTCCCTACGCACCACAGTCCGGACATTACGGAGGGTGAGTGGATGTTCTCCTCCGGCCACACTTGCAGAAACGAGCCCCATCCCCTGCAGTGCTTCCACCCGCAGGTGGCACAGGGCCACCAGAGGAGGGTCCGGCCTGGGCACTACTGCCAGGTGCACTCGCCAGCTGAGGAGGGAGAGGTGGGTCCGCTGGAACCCGCCTTCCCTGTCGTCCTATGTTTTGCATTATGTCATGACAGTTTGGGTTAGTAACGTACAATACCATTCACAATTAGTTGTAACAGCATGCATTAGTATTCCCATTAACCAAACACCCAGATATTCAAACCATTGAACAGCAAGCATAACACATGCATATTTTGAACAGCAATACACAGTCCAACAACATGCAGGGTTGATTGATGGCAACAGGCCATCAGGTTTGGATGTATGAACAGGGCAGATGCATCAACGTACATGCAAATATGTATGAACCAACAGGACAAATGTCCAGGGGTGTTAATTGTGATTGCACATACCAATTTCACGTGGAATGGATTATATGTGGTTATAGGGTAGGGTGAAGAAAATTTAATTAACAACTTCAAATACCAATACATATGCTGTACATTTCTAATAGCTGCAGATATATACACACTACAGTTCTGCCTACAGTTTCCTATGTGATAACTACTTCAAGTTGGTGATAGGAATGTTACTGCTACATCAATATACATTTTCATTTTTATTCATACACATTCATATCTGGCTCTGTTCAGCTACATCATCCTGCTACATTTGCTTTATATAGCTATAGACAACTGTGGATGTTTGGTATTTCAGACAACCATACTATCTGCATATTGCAGACTGAGAGCAACATATCCAGATTTTGGGATACACATTCCAGCTGCGGTACCATTTTCAACACATGTTACTGTTTGGTTCTGCCTGTCACATTCATTTCATTCTGTACTGACTGCAGTATACTTTATTCAGGAGTTATTACTACTTTATTGGTGGATTCATAACTCTTTCTCACACTCTCTCACTTGTTTTATTTTTACAATTCAGGATGGTACTTAATTCTAGGCTTTATTGACATGTTTTACCTGTAGTTATAACAATCCTTTCCAACAGTCTCACTTCTGTCATGTTTCTGTATTTCAACAGGGATATATTTCACACATGTGTTTTACTCAGCTTCTGCAGCTGTACTTTTCAGCCTGCTGCAGGTTATGTACTATTATATTACAGGTGGGACATCTTTATTTCAGACTTGTTTCATTTTTATGTTTGGATTACAGGCTGCATCACACTTTTGTAATCAAGCAATACTTGCAAACCCTCTTACACTGTTACTTGCACATTTTATTAATTAGTGACTACACTGCACTCTTTTGCTAACTGTCATACTTATATATTTATTTACAGTTACAGGGAGAGAATTACTGACCTGCCTGGTGGCGCAACCATGCCAGCCTATCGCCATAGGCTCTACGGTTCGCAGAACGGACACCTGCAGCTGTAATATAAATAAAGTAATATTGGAATACACATCTCCATAATATCAGCTAGGTTAATTTCTTACATAAATAATTACATGTAACTTACTCAGTAGTGGGGCGTTGGGCATTTGCCGGGCCTCCTGGATCCAACGGTTCAGTTGGTCCTGCTTCCATCTCTTCAGGTCCGCATGGTGGTGATGGACCTGCTCACCAGTCCTTGGTATCCCTGTGGCACTGGTGAGATCATGAGCCAACCAGTCCCACGCCTCAGCCCTATATGCTCCCCACAGGACCTGGCCCTGCATGAGTTGGGCCTCATGATTGTGGACAAGGAGCCAAACCATATATTTGGACTCCTCAATGCCCCACCTCTGTGCTCGGAAGCAACTACCCTCACCTACACCTGACATTCTGGCTGCAAGTCGGTTCTACAATCGGTTATGCTGTGTATTCCCGCCTATG
Organism: Protopterus annectens; assembly: GCF_019279795.1. Taxonomy (NCBI): domain Eukaryota; kingdom Metazoa; phylum Chordata; order Ceratodontiformes; family Protopteridae; genus Protopterus; species Protopterus annectens. The sequence continues at coordinate 935,476,871 of NC_056747.1, read as the reverse complement.
GGGCTTATATATGCCGTTTTTCCCGCACTTATCTGTGATTGGCCATTTTGGAATTGTATCAGCTTCACAAAACCTGCTTTGTCATGCTCCTCTTTCTATTCATTCCTATATATATGCTATTACTGCATTTCTAAGTGCAACTGTCATGGCTTAGTGGTTCAGTACCTTGACTATGGTGCATGGTATCCTGGGTTCGAACCTGGCCACTGCTTTTTATATTTTATGACTGTCTACACAGGCTAGGAGGTGTGTCTGTGTAAAGGCAGTTTTGTTACAGCTTGCTCAACGTTGCCCGTCGGTTAGCTTGTTGGCGCGGCGCGCAGCTCCACGCAAATGGGTTACGCTGGTTTACGTGTCATTTGGCTGTCAGCATGCATATTACGCTCAGCTCAGCTATGGGCACACAGTTTCAGCATGTTAAAATGCTGCTCAACCCCGGGCACTCATTTTACACCTGTTAAACCACTGCTCACCTACGGGCACTCATTTTATACCTGTTAAAACACTGCTCACCTACAGGCAGATGTACTCAACTTGTTAGACTGTAGCTCAGCTATAGGCACATCTGACATTTTTTTTATTATCTCACATTTCTTCAAAATACATGGCCCATTTCATTACATTTTACATAAAATATAATTTTATATGTGTACATATATGTCAGGGACTTGTTTCGTGCTTATTTCACTAAAAATAAAAATTGATGTTGTGGGGGCTCGAACCATGACTGCCTGCTCTTCAGCCGACGTCTCTACCACTATGCTATTGCTTCTTGGCTTACTTTGCATATTTAGTTCTTATATGCTTTTCCACTGACTGCTAACTGTGGCTAAGCTACGGGCACGCCCACGCAAACGAGCGCACTCACGGGCAAACATCTTTACAATTTAAAAAAAATTATAAGATGTTCATTTCTACATTTTATGTTCATAGTCTGTGGGGGCATGTGTTGTGTTGTGTTTATTCACATTTACACGGACTCTGTCATGGGGGTTTACTTTCGGGACTTTTACTCTTCTGGGGGCGTGTCCGTTTGCAGGGCTCGGCCTACGGACACGCCCCCTACTGTCTTCCACGGACCGTGTTAGCCTTAGGTGTGATTCAGCATGCCCTCATGCATATGCATGACATGCTGACGTCACACCGTTTAACTGCAGCCTCCGTGTAAGCCTTGTAACTCTTACACGGAGGCTTTGTGAATCCTGCCCAATATGTTGATTGTGCCTTGTGTGCAACTTACCTGTGCGTTAGTCAGAATGCAAAAAACCCTTTGGGAGATGATTGCAATGTCGACTCAGGAAAACCAAAGACTGAGACAGTGAGGATCAGGAGATTTACCCTTTTCTGCACTGTAGTGCAATCTTGGGGTTGGAATATATAAGTGGCAGGGGGTGTGGGGGGCACATAATGGTTAGCGCATTGTAGTACAGCTCTGGTCCGTACGTAATGCTGCAAAGTAGACACCGGAGTACAGAGATTCACATCTAGATCAAGGGAGGTCATCGTCCCCCTGTACTCATCACTCATTAGACAATGCCCCGTTTGGAATGTATCTGACCAGACACCTGATGCAGCTTGAAAGGCCCCAAAAGTTCCTCACCAAAAGGATAAAGGGTCTCAAAAATATGTCTTATGCTGCCCGACTGAAAGAACTCCAGCTCTATTCAGTCTCATACCGCTTGCTCAGAGGTGACCTGTGCCTGACATATAAGGCCATATCAAACCCAGATTTGATGAATATGCTTCACCTCAAAAAATCTAGATCCCTCAGAACCACAAGGGCGGGAGACTTAAACCTTGACACGATTATAAATAGAACATGCTGGAGGGACAGATTCATCACCCAGAGACTCCCTATGCTGTGGAACAAAATCCCGGTACATGTGAGGCAGAGCACCTCACTGGCCTTGTTCACGAGGAATCTTGACCAATGGATGGGAGATCGCAGATATACCCCAGGGATTACTTCAGTGTCACTGCTTGACAGAGGCACAGAAAAATGATAGGCATAGTTTTTATTCAAACTAAAGGGGTGGCGAAAGCCACATAACTATGGGCTAGGCTTATAAATGCCCTTGGGCAGATAGCCTAGTATGAACCTATGAACCTATGAACCTAGGAGTTGAATTTGACTTTGCCTGCATTGTTGTCTGATCTTTCACACTACTTTCTATTCCGAACATTGACCATGTAAACTGCATTTTTGATAGGTTTACATTCTGATGTTCGATGTTTTAATAGTAAGTCATATACATGTGTGTGTGTGTGTGTCTGTGTGCGTGCGTGCATGCGTGCGTGTGTGTGTGTGTGTGTGTGTGTGTTTGTGTGTGTGTGTGTGTGTGTGTGTGTGTGTGTGTGTGTGTGTGTGTGCGTGTGTGTGTGTGCACGCATATATTCTTTAAAAAAAAAAAACAGAAAAATCAAAAGTATATAATAGTAAAAAGGAAGGGAAGTTCCCAAAGGGATCTTATCTGAGTCTTGAAGCTGTACTCTGCCAATGCAAGCTGCTGAGAAGATTCATCTGTGTGAGTTCTTCTGCTGGCAAGAAAAGACTGAATAAAGTACAGTTGAGTAAGTCCTACTTACTTGTAACAGTAGATGTTTGTAGAACATGCTGCCTTACTGACATATAGGTAGTAGTGCTCTGCTATCCTATCTCTGGCAGTCTACCAAAGCTCAGAGTTCCTCCCCCTACTTATCTGTGGGTGTAACAATCATCTGAGAGTCAGAGTATTACCTTTCAGACCCACATAGAGGTCCCTTTCAGTTTTCTAGGGTCCAGAAGGAAGAGAAGATGAAAAGAGAAAACTTGCAAACACCTACTGTTCCAAACAAAAAAAGCACACACACAACAAAAAGGGCTGCAGAGTATAACTCAATGGCAACTCCGACATCAAACTATGTATATCCAAAGACGGGGATAGTGGAACGGCACTGGCAGTATGGCAGCATGTTCTACAAACATCGGCTGTTACAGTTCAGTAGGACTTATCTAACTCTACTCAGTAGCATAGCTAAGGGGAGGAAGAGGAGCACTTGCCCAATGTACAAAGTTTTGGTAAGGGCATGATCATCTGATCCTGATCTCTAATGCATTACTAGCTTTTAAAAGCTGGTATTGTATTTCTGGTCAAACTTGAGTGCTGTAATGTACTGTGTGTGATCTAAACTGCAGCAATTGCTTGATAAATTGTAGCAAGCAGTTTGCTACAGTTTAAAAGAAAAATAAATATCTTTTTTTTCTCCTAAAACCTGAGCACTGTAGCACTCTGTACAGGCAGGGTATAAACTGTAGCAACTGTTTTCTGTATTTGTAGCAAGCAGTTTGCTCCAGTTTATAAGAATAAATTTGTTTTTACTTAGCCATGAGAGCAGTAATGCTTCATGCAGGCAGGATATAAACTGCAGCAACTGCATGCTACAGTTTAAAAGAAGATTTTTATTCATTTTTTTTTTTTTTTGCTTAATTAAACCTGAGTGCTAACATGCTCTCTGCAGGCAATGTATAAACAGTAACACCTGTTTGCTATGTATACATGTACAGTTTATACCCTGACTGCACTTGGGGGGGGGGTCACTCAAGTTTTATTTAAATAAAAAAATCATATAAAAAAATAATATACACTAGAAATAATCAGACTATCAAAGTTACAGATCTAAAAATATCTTATTATGTTTTTAAAACCATTACAAGAATGTTAATAATAAAAACCCATCTACAAGTGATAATAAAGGTACAGACAACTTTCTTGCTAATAATATTCAAAAAAGCTATCCAAACACAATATTAATAACATACCTATCCAAACACAATATTAATAACATAGACAAATGCTTTTCCTTTAAAGAATTAAAGGAACAAATAAAAAATCTTAAGACAAAAAAGGCAGCAGGTCTGGATGGTCTCATTTTGGAATTTTACAAACTCTTACCTGATAACATCTTGAATATCTTACTCAATGCATTCCAAAAAGTTAAAACTACAGCAAACATCTCTCCCTCATCTCTCCCATCTTAAAACCAAATAAAGAGCCCGACCTTGGCACATCATACAACCCAATTTCTTTGCATAATATTGACTACAAGATATTCATGTCTATCTTAGCAGGCAGATTAAATAATATTCTTTCAATATTAATTCATGAAGACCAAACCAGGTTCATCAAAAACAGAAAGGTACAAGACAATGTAATTAGATTACTGTCCTTAATAGACTTAGCAAACAAGAAAAAAAAATGAGCTTCCTATTTTAAGCCTTGATATGGATAAAGCTTTTGACTCCCTAATTTGGCCATATCTGTTTAAAGCTCTGCTCTGCAAAAATATAATTTTTCCCCAAACTTTATAGGATTAATTAAAAAACTATATGAAAAGTCCATAGCCTATGTAAAGATTGGATCTTATCTATCTAGCCCATTTGAAATAGTAAGAGGTACTAAACAGGGGTGCCCCTCTCCCCATTACTCTTTGCCATGGCTATTCAGCCTCTTGCAAATTATATTAGAAATAATGACAGCGTTAAAGGATATAAAGTGTCAGACAACCTATCCCCCAAGATACAGCTGTTTGCTGATGACCTACTGATAACGTCTAATGATATTGAAAATTCAACAGATCACCTATTACATAATCTTGACTTCTTTGAAAACGTCTCTGGTCTAAAATTCAATCACAACAAAACTCAGGCACTTCTAATGAATAAAAATGTTACTATGAAACTTAGATCAAAAAGAGACATAAACTGGGAGGGCACACATATTAAATATCTAGGTATCATTCTTAAATCTAATTATAAAAAAAAAATCACTCACATCTAATTACCAACAACTTATAAACTCAATTACTGGTCTAATAGACAGTTGGAACAGACTCTTCTTCACATTTGAAGACAGACTAACTTTAATCAAAATTATACTGTTACCTAAAATCTTATTCATTTGCCAACCACTAATAATCCCCCACCTGTCAAAATTAAACAGAAAATTAATAACTTATTACTCAACTTCCTTTGGCATCCCAAAAAAAAAAAAACAAGAATTTCTCTTCTCTGGCACAACACAAGCTGAAATGAAGGAGGTATAGGGTTTCCAAATACTGATTTTTATTTAAACTCCATGTTTATTAACATAGTGTTGCTTTTGAATAATACTTCTTATACATCAGATTGGAAATCAATACATGAAACCTTCTTAATAGTAATAGGACATTGCTTGAAACATATACTCGAATACATATAAACATCTTTATATGGATTTTAAAAATATACATTCAAAGTGAAAGGTCAAAACTTGTTCGCAGGCCTCTTATAAACAAAATATTGCTGTTGTTTAAAAAGCGTATGTTTTCTAATCAATTAATTAATTAACAATTATGTCTCCTATTGCTTACAAAAAAGGGGTAGAAATAGATAATCACCTTAGATTTGATGTACACATTTCCACAACCATAAAAAAAATACATAAAAAACTAGGTCTACTCTATCGCAATAAAAAAATTCTCACGGACCACTCCAAAATTGCAATTGCCAGAACTCACCTGTTATCCACCTTATTGTATGCCTCCCCATACTTACAAATCTCTGCAAATCTGACCTAAACAAACTTGATAGTTGTTACAATAAGATAGCTTAATTCGCTACAACCTCACCCATCAGAACACACCACTGTGACTGCCTAAAAAAATTCAGCTGTCTAGAATTACCACTACCACTCCAACTCAATCAACTAGCATTAGCCCACAAAATAATAAACTACCCTGATAACACCCCAGCCCTACAAAATCTCCTTCAACCCTATACCACTACCCGAACCTTAAGATCTAGCACACAAAACCTCCTCAAAGTAACTAAATATAACAATCAGGCGAGTAAGTCTGTCTACACCCACTATATATCAAAAACCTGGAACTCCCTTCCTGCCCATATAACTGAAGGTAAATCCCCAACCCAGTTCAAAAACCTAGTCAAAGCTCACTTCATGAATAACAGACTATGCTCTTGCATCCCCCCTGGCTAATATCTCATTTCTGAAATTTCACCTTACTTAATTAAGACTGTCAAACCAACCAACTCAGAACTCTGTACCCACTTAACACTGTTAAGCAATTGCACATCCTGACTCTCTAGTAGTTAGTGTAAACTACCACAGTAATGTTGTTCTTTCCACTGTCTTCTAAAGTTAATACCTATAGTACCAAGTATACGTATCCTAACTCATAAATCAAATTTCTTGTCATACTGATGTCCGTCTCATCTATATCTGGAAACACCTGCTCTCATGGATCTTGTCTTCTTCTCTTTTTCTTTCCCTTGAAAGTAAACTACTCCAAGAATGTCATGCTTTGTGTTATCTTCAAAATCTAATAGTATATAGTAACAAATGAATGTATCCTAGCTTCTAAGAAATATTGTATGTCTTTACATTTTTGTCTGTAATAAATTGTACTTTTGGAGCTTTTCTTCCCTGGCCTCCACTGAAAATGGACTTGTATCCAGTTGGACTCTCCCGGTCAACAAATGTAAAATAAATAAATAAAATGAATGTTTGATATCTTTTGATACTCAGAAAATGTTAGAATTTAAGAAGAGTGACCTATTATACTGGAATCAGTTTCTGTCAGCTAATAAAATAAGTTCCGCAGACTATTTGATCAACAGATATAGTTTGCAAAATTGTAATTGTCTGGACATCCAAACTTGTAAGGATTTTATACACACTAAGCTTGAATCCTTATTAGAGGCATACAATAAGAGTAACTTAAAAATCTTGGATTTTGTCTCAACAATTATTAATAGCTCACCCAAGAACACTTCATACATATCTGTTACTTATAAAATTCTCAGAAATTATTTTAGCAGAACAGATGTTTCTTTTTAGAATTATTCAATTGAAGTTAATAGACAAGTATTCTCAGAAAAAGATAAAAAAAAAACGTTGTTTACCGTCGGTGAAGGAATCCACATCTTCTCTGTTCTGACGTGTATATACATGGACATTTTTACATAGATGTTTTTTCCACCCCATATAGAGTCGCAACAATGTACAAGAAAGATTAAATGAAATGTGGACACTCTGATGCTGACTGGATATATATGGCTGTTAATTCCAAAATAATTTACCCATTTTAGTTAGACTTTAAATATCTGTGTAAAGCTCTGTGGAATGACAACTGTATAATTTCTGACCCCCTTATCCTTTTCAATGTTCCTGTTCCTGAAGTCATTTTATTTTATTTATTTATTTTTTGTATTTTACATTCGTTGACTGGGCTAGTCTAGCTGGACATATGTCCATTTTCAGTAGAGGTCCAGGGAGAAAAGCTCCACAAAGATCAGACAAGATTAAAAATATTTAAAATTACAACATTTTAAGATTAAAAATACAATAACAGTTACAAAACATTAAAGTTCAGTTACAGATACATTAAAGTTCAGTTAAGATGAAATACAGTACAAAACATTAAAGTTCAGTTACAGATACATTAAAGTTCAGTTAAGATAAAATATAGATAAACTATCCCTTCCCCTATTTTCACTATTAAGGGTTGTTTTACACTGTGGGAAAGTAATAGAAGGAAGAGGGAGATTCCCAGAACAACAAAGTCATTAGTAAGGAATGGGAAAAGAGACTAGTTATAGAAGAGAAGAAAATCAGGAATGGGAGAGAGTAGTAAAGGGGAAGTTACCCCTCTAGCAGAAGCAGGTAGGATGTCTGTTAAGTCTATCTTGGGTATGTTAAGTCCCACTTAGAGGTAGTAACCTTAGAAGTAACAATAATTTAACGTGGAATAGCTTAGGAAAAATTATTGAGGTTGAAAACAGGAGGAGAAAGTATTAGTCAGGGTTGGTACAGGGACAGAGCCAGTGGCTAGTAAGATAACATTTAAGTTTATTTTTGAAAAGTAAAGTAGAGGAGATACAAGTGAGGTCACCAGGCAGTAGGTTCCAGCTTTTACCCACAGTATTTGAGAAAAGGGAAACTCCTGCTTTATTATTGGGTTTATGTGTGGATACTAGTAGTTTATTAGTTGAGCGTAGATTGGAAAGATTTTTGTATGGACTGATAAGATTTGTAAAACCCATATTCTCTATATAGCAAGGAAAATTGTTACTTAAAATAGGAAATCCCAGTAGATTCCTGCCTTTAAAGTTGAGTTTATTCATCTTGTGAAATACATTTGTAAGAATGATATTGCTACTATAAAACCAAGGACTAACAACACAACTCATCATTTAATGGCTTGGACAAAATCGTCTAATCTGTTAGAGAAATATTAAGTGTTCTCTTATGTATATTGGTTTTTTTTTTTTAGTTGTTATGGACATTTTATATAGTTTTTTTTTCTTGTTATGTTACTATACTGTGAAGTTACTGTGTTATAAAATGAATTAAACATTCTGGAAGAAAAAAAATATTATTTTTTTACTTTTAAACTGTAGCAAGCAGTTGCTACAATTTAGACTGCAGATGGAGTGCTAAAGTGGTCAGGTCTGACCACAAATACAATGAAGGACGGTTGGAGCCAGGGCACAGAAACTGGACCTGAATGGCTGGAAGGAGGTGAAGGGGCATGTGTGCATCTGATCACCTGGTTGGAGTGCCAGTAGAAGGAACATCCTTTTTTTTGCTCTTCAGTGGAAGACTGGGGGTGGGGCTTGGAACTGTATAAGGTGATTGTAACAATGTAGTGATCAGCTTAATACACTAAAGTGCTGTTTTTTGCTCTTCACTTCACTTGTGGGTGTGGTGCTACTTCATGGTACTGGCACAGGGAGTGGTTAAGCCAGCTATGCTTGTAACTGTAGTATGGTCAACAAACACACCACCTTACTGGCATTTGGGTAGATTCTCAAAGCTTACAAAATCTGGGAGGAGGAAGCATAAGGGTCTAGCAGCCACTGGAGATTGGTCATAATGAAGCCTGCTCTCTATTTAGAAGAGGCATCCAGCTTGTAGTGCTTCCTAAAGGTATGGACAGTGGATTTAGTTGCTCCCTCTAGAATACTTTTCGATTCCACTCCTTTCCAGTGAGACACTGAAGAGGAAAAGGCCCTGATGGAATGCAGCTTTACCTTGCTTAGACCCACCTTTCTATGGTGGGTGCAACAAAAAACAATACCATAGACAACCAACTTGCAATTGTTTGCCTAGACACAGGCTGACCCTTATTTGCCACTGTGTAGGAAATAAGCTTTTCAGCCTTCCTGAAGGGTTTCATTCTTTCAAGGTAATATCTGAGCTGCTAATGCACATCCAAGGTGTGAAGTATTCTCTCTCCCTTAACCTTAGGCTCAAGGAAGAATACAGGGAGGTTAATAGACTGATTGAAGGTGAATTCTGAGACCACTTTTGGCATGAAGCAGGTATTAATGTGTACCATAACCCTATCCATGTGGAAAATCAGGTAAGGTTGTCCCACCATGAGAGATTGCAGCTCAGAGACTTGCCTTGCAAATGTCAGAGGAATAAGCAAAACACTTCTACATTAAGAACTTCAGATCAGCCTGAGTTGCAGGTTCAAAAGGTAGCAAGGTCAATTTTTACAGAATGTAATTGAGATCCCATGAAGGAATAATTTGCTTGCAAGGGATCTGTTATGTAATACTCCTTTCATGAACTATTTTAACAAAAGAGAAGAAGAAAGTGGGGAATTCACTGGCAGACAAGCAGAGATGGCAGCTAAATACACCTTAATGGAGGCATACGATAAGTCATCATGAAGTAGCTCAGGCAAATATTTCAAGACTAGAGGGAATGATAACCTCTAGGGACCATCTATTCTCATTTAGGCAGTACTTCCAAAACCTCATCCATTTGGAAACATACAATTTTCTAGTAGTAGGTTTTCTGGTCTCCTTTAACACTTGTTGCACATCCTCATGAAACCAGAACCTAAACTAAACAGAGTCAAAACTAATTCATCAATGCTGTCAGTTGTAGTTGCTCAAAAGTGAGGTGTATAAGTCACCCCCTGAGACTGTGTGAGCAAATCCAGAGTTTGAGGAAGTCTGTGGTAATTGCCTTTGGCCAATACCATTAGACAGAAGACCCAAGATTGCCTGGGCCAACAGGGGGTCACCACAATGATCTTTGACATTTATTTCTGAATCTGAAGTACTTTGTGAATAAGGGGAAAGCCTGGAAACACATACAGGAACATTCCCATCCAGGGGAATGAGAATGTGTCTGTCCTCCAAACATGGCTGGAAGGATGTTTGGAATAGAATTCTCCAGCTATCTGTTTTGAAAGGAGGCAAACAGATCTGTCTGAGGCATTGCTCACATCTGGGCCAGATCCTGGAATACCACTGCCTTGCGATGACTGTTGTATGGGTCTGCCCAGGATCTGGTCAGTCTGTCTGCTACAACATTTTGCTCTTACAGGATCTATATGATACCCGAAGAGTCAGAAAATGCAACACAGAGGGTATGACCATGTACCCCCTTGTTTGTTGAGATAGAACATCACTGTTGTGGTTTCCATAACCACCAGAAAGAGAACTCTGAGTTCATAGTTGGTGTAGGATTTTCAAGGTGTGAATCACTGCCAACATTTCCTTGATACTGAAGTACTTCCATGTATCCTTGGGCCCCCAAGTGGCCTGCACTTGCACATCTATTGACAGAGTTCCCCAAGCAAAGACAGATAAATCTGTCTGGACAGATTGCGCCAAAACAGGAGGGAAGAAGGGAAGTCCTTAAATGATACTCAGCTGAGCCCTCCATCACTGTGAGGGCAGCACAGGGAACTGAGATGTCAGCAAATATTTGTGCTGGGTCATACATTTCCAAATATACCATTGAATTTTTCTCATATGCAGACAGGTCAGTGGTATCACGAAACTCTTGGACGCCATCAGTCCTAGAAGTTTTAGGAATTTCTTTGCAGAGTCGACATTCCACCTGGAGAATTCTTGAAAGACTGCCTTGTAAGTCAGACCTTGACTTCAGGAAGAAAGACCATTCTTTTGTCAGTGTCAATTAAGCACTCCAGGAAGACAGGCCTTTAAAAGGCTGTCAGACATGACTTCTGAAGGTTTAACTTGAACTGCAGCTGGGAGAGTAATGTCAAAATCTTCTACTAGTAATTCCACACATCTGGATAGAGGCACTATACCACTCAGCAAGTCATCCAAGTAAGGAAAAATGTGAATGCCAAGAGTTCAACAATGGAAAAATACTGGAGCAAGGCATTTGGTAAACAAACAAGGAGCAGTGGATTGCCCAAAGGGCAATGCAAAGAACTGATAGTGCGAACCAAACATAAATATTCTCAGATATTTCCAGAAGTTATGAGCAGTTGGTATTTGGTAATATGCTTCCTTCAAGTCCATAGTCACCATGAAGCAGTGTTCTGGCAAAAGAGGAAGCACTGTCTACAGGGTGAATCTGTTCATCATCAGAGGAACCTGACTGATCAGACTCTGACACTTCTGAACTTGGGGACCTTGACCAAGGTATTCAGAAATGATAGTTCCAACATTGGTCTACTTGACAGCTCTTTTTTGGAAAACAGGAAAATTCTGAAATAGAAACCTTTCATTTTCACTGAAGAAGGGATCGGTTCTATGACACATGAGTCCAGCATTTGCCAGAGTGTAGGAGGGAATAACAAAGTCTGGTCTGGTGGGTAGGCTGCCAAAAATTATCCTACGTAATGGAGAGAAACTTAGGTTCATAGATTAGTATAAAGCTAATTGCCCTTGTGAGTTATTTTAAGCTTAGCCGGTTATCCCTTGTGAGACTCAAACCCTGCACCTTGTGTTTGCAAGGCAAACACCTTAACCATTAGGCCACCTTCCCACCTGGGGAATATGGAACATTTTCAACACCCCTTGCATTAGCTTACCTCTGTCATCCCGGTGTTTAAGGATCTGATCAGCTGTTGTACCAATCATACAATCAGAATCAAGTGGAGCATTCATAATTTCATTTTTTTAACTCATCATAAAAGTTTTGACTGTACATCCAAGCATACATCCTTATCACCACTGAAGTCACTGCATTTCTATAAACAGTATCGGCCTCTTCCAAGGAACTCCTTAAAGCATGTTTAGACACTTGAGAAATATTGGAAATTACTCCCTAAAGCACGTTTAGACACGAGAAACATTGGAAATTATATATTTGACATAGGCTTTTTGCACGGCAGGTAATCATGCAGAGGATTTGTCTAAAGTATACATGCACCTTAACACAAACTCCCACATAAAATACTAGTAAACACCTTAAAAGCTACCATCCTGGACTGAGGCAGTTTCTTTCCCTGAGATTCTAGGCACTTGCCTAGTTTATCTGAGGGGATGGGGTTTGATAAAGACTAGGATCCGGATTCACGATGGCTTGCAAGGAGTCTACGAGTAGAGTAAGACTCCATGCAGCCATCATGTCCGACGAGCGATCCAGGAACAGCCTGTAGGGGCGTGTAAGAGAGCTCCTAAAATGTCTCCTACACGGACAGGGCTGGGATATGCAAATTACCTCACTTGCAGCCGAAAGGCATGCAAATGAGGTAAATTTGTGATCTAGGAAGCACAAACTTGTCCTAGTAGGAGACGTGTTAGCTGCAGAAATGTACTCAGTTGACAACTGAGTACCATTCTGCAAATAGCACAATGGCACCTTGTCAGCTCCAAATAAAGGTTGCATATGGTTGAGGAAGCATGCCAATGGCCAAATATACGGCCATTGGAAAGTTTCCCAGATGCAAAATTAAAATAAAAAGAATTTTTTTTCGGCAATTTCCGATGTTTAAGCGTAGCGCAGCGCCTCGCAAATGGGGTGTGCTATAAAAATCATAAAATAAGACAATAAAAGCCACAAACGTGGAATTTATGAAAATTGTTAAGTGGCAATGTAAGGGAATAGCAGGCTGAAGACAACATGGCCACCGAGTAGGGGTTGCTAAGGGGAGAAGCCCAGACATGTAACCAAACATTAGTAAGCAATCCTATGTAAATGAGAGTTAGGATAGTGAATCACACTTTTACATAGCAAATGAGCACAGTCAGTGGAGTGTAGGAATAGGATATGGGGAGGAACAGAGTAGGAGATAGGTGACATTACAAGGGGGGTATGTATGAAAGTAGTGAAGCTCATTGGAGCACAGTGGCATGTGTTAGCTGTCAGTTAGACATCATGGAAAGAGGTGTGTCAACAGGTAGGCCAGGGAAAGCCAAGAAATGGAAGGTGTGTATTGTGGATAACACCAAAGTTTCTTGCTGAGCGGGTATGCATGTGTGTGCGCGCCTGTGAACTCGAGTAAGACAGAGTGCACGCGTGGAAGCGTGAGTGTGCGCGTTTAAGCTGGAGTAAGCATGTATAAGGCTGTTGGAAGACCTGTAAGCGTGTTTGCGCTAGTGTGCATGCATTTTAACCTGAATAAGCAAGTTTTAGTCTGTCTAAGCATGTGTGTGTGCGTGTGAGCTGCTGTGAGCATGTTTCCGCTTGTATGCGCGTTGCTCCCCCGAGGAAACAGAAAGGAAAAAGGAAGCACAACAAATAGTAGGAAGCTACCAGGAAATACTAGTAGAGCTAGCAGGTGAAAACAATCAGAATCAGGCAATTACACAGGCAGAACACTAGCCCAGCCCAGCACTTAAAACTCTGCAAACAGCAGTGCAGTTTGTTTCTCTCAACAGACACTGCAACACTGGAGTAAGCTACTAGAAGTGAAAACTGAAAAAACTACACTCAGACAAAAAATGCTAGGGGCTGCCATTGCTGTTATAAGGCGACATATGCAACATGCTGAGGGTGGTGACAATGCAAATGCTGCTGGACAACCCACAGTGAGGAGACGGAGAAGAGTGTACAGGCCCAGGGTCATCTACCAGGAGTTACATGAGCTGGAGATAGTGGAGCGCTATAGAGTGGACAGAGACCTCCTGCAGCAAATTGTTGAGCTGTGCAGGCCACGCCTCACACACAGAACCAAGAGAGGGGAACCCATCCCAGTGGAAACCAAGGTATGTGCTGGCCTAAGAATACTAGCAACAGGTACCTTTCAGAGACCAACTGGTGATATGATGGGGATATCACAGGCATCAGCATCCAGGGTACTGCACCAGTTCCTGGATGCCATGTCAGCACATGTCGGTGATCATGTATATTTCCCCAATTCCCATGAGGTATTGGCCAGCAATATGCATCTCTTCCAGCAAATAGCAGAATACCCTGAGGTAGTGGGTGCAATAGACTGCACGCATATATGCATCAAAGCACCAGCCGGTGAGCGGGGTAGGGCCTACATTAACCGCAAGGGCTTCCCCTCCATTAACTGCCAGGTTGTGTGTGATGCCCAGGGCATAATAATGAATGTGTGTGCTGGCTGCCCTGGAAGCTACCATGATTCCCATATCTGGCATCTGACGCAGCTGTACCAGACATTTGCCAATGGGGACATCCCACATGGTCACTTAGTGGGGGATGCTGGCTAAGCACTGGAGCTGTGGCTGATGATACCCATCAGAAACGCACACACACCTGAACAGGAATGCCATAATGAGGCAAACGCACAAACACAAAATGTAATCGAGTGTGTGTTTGGGTTGCTCAAGTCACGGTTCTGGTGCCTGGACACATCTGGTGGAGCCTTGCAATATTCACCAACTACATGTACCCAAATTGTCATGGTATGTGCTATGCTACATAATATGATTCTGCAAAAACAGCTACAGCAGGGCCAGCATAGGCCTGGGCCAAACAGCCCCCCACCAGTGCCAAGGCCATCACAGGCAGAGTGTGACTCGGAGGAGGAACAACCTGAGCCTGCCCCAGTAGGCAGAAGGAGGCATGCCCAGTATGCCTTGGCCTTGGCAAAGAGGCAACACATAGCACATACACTGGCTCAGTAGGAACCCTGGAAATTATACCTCTCTCTGACTCGCACATATAGTAAAAGGGATGCCTAACTTGACACTACCTGTTTCCAAACATGTATAGGGAGTGCAGTATGTGCATCTGACATAGGCAGCCCTGCAGCACCACCTGAGGCATGATTGCCATGTGTTAAGCAATGTAAGCTAGTGCTAAACAGCATTTACCACCATGTAGTATATGCAAACTTGATGACCTTGAGTATCATCCTACCCTCACCAAACATGAGGCCACAATATGAAGACAAGATGATCAATTACAACAATTGGCTTAGGTATTGGTGTCAGTGAAAGGGGATACAATGCCTGTCAGCCTGGGATGACATGCACGACAAGACATGATGCTTCGCTAGGGATGGATTTCATCTATCACCTGTGGCCTTTTGGATATTGCCAAAGGCTGTCAACCCCATAGTGCCTTTTTTAGGTAAGGCTCAAAACACAAACCCACCTCCATAGGTATCACAAGGGATAAGAAACTATAAGTAATGCTACTCAAAGCCAGAAGTCTAAACTGCAAGATGCACGCACTCCAAACTCTCCTCAGCATGGAGAATGTTGATATCTGTGCAGTAACAGAAACCTGGTTCAAGGCTCCCAAGAGCACCCTAGCATTAACAGGTTACACCTCATACCATGCTTTACAGCTGCAAAACATGGAACAAACTACAAAAGGAGGGTGAGTATCAATATTTGTCAAAGACACCCACACCCCCAGGTTGGTGGCACAGCATGAAGCATCGGAGACTATCCATGTGCAACTAACAGTGGCTAAAACCGCCTTCCAGTTCATAGCCTGCTACAGACCACCCTCCTAAACCCAGGAACCACACTTGGCCGACTGGAGAACACATGAAAATATGAAGGTCTCCCCAAACACCATTATATTGGGTGACGTCAACTACCCAAACATAGACTGGGAGCATTACCCTAGCCCAAAGGTTCCAAGAATTTATAAACCAAAATGCTATGGAACAACTTGCTATCACTCCCACAACAGGGGAAAAATACTGGACCTGATCATCACCAACATGGGGACTCTATGCCCAAGACCAGAAGTGTATCCCTCACTGGTAAGATCAGACCAGAGAGTAATCTCACTGGATATTCACATCCCGATCCCAGCCCATGGCCAGAAAAATACAGTGAAAATTATTCACTAAAGCAAGTGTCACACTCCTCAAAACTGAGGTGGAATCCTTCACAGCCCCTGTGCCTGTGGAAAATATGGCCCAGACCTCATAACCCTTTATAAACACATTCTATGAACACCTTCAGGAATGCATGGATCATGCAATCCCAAATAAAACCAAGACCCAATCCTCCAAAGCCAGGCATCCTGTCCTGTGGACCCCAGCCATAATCAAACCATACAATACAAGGAGGAAGCTACTATATGATAGATCAAAATTCCAAAAATGGAAGGCATCTCTGATCAGTATTATTGAAAAACTATGGCCACACATAAGATCGTCTAAGGCTATCTTTGAGATAACAATTGTACAGGACACCAAGGATAATCACAAGGCATTCTTTACTTATGGTGGAACCTGTGTGGGAATCCCCAGATATGCTCAGAAGTAGTCCAAAATGACAAACAGTACACCAACCCACAGACATTGCCAACATCTGAGCTGACAGGTTCAGTGCAAACCTCTACCTCCCCTCCCCACCAAAAGGGCAAATATCTATCCCAGCAGAGTGCTGGCTCCCTGACATCGCAGATGCTCAGGTAACAGCCAGCCTCTCCAAAGCAAAACACACAGCATCAGTGGGACCAGACGGTGTCCTGGGCTGTGTCCAACATGAACCCCAAGAAGAATTGAACACAAACATAAAACCACTGTTCAATCTCAGCCTTACCACAGGATATGTACCCAAAGGGCAGTGTACAGCAACAGTGGTCCCTCTCCACAAAGGTGGTGCCTCAATGGATACTGCAAACTATCACCCCAGAAGCCTGACTAGCTTGGTCTGCAAAGCTATGGAAAGATCATTATGGACCTCTGAAATAAACATATTGGGGACCTACAGACACTGGATCCTACCCAGTTTGGCTTTGTTAAGGGCAGATCCTGCCTCTTAAACCTGGTTGAGTCATTTGAAACAGTCACCAAGGCCACTGACGAGGGGAATGTGGTCCACACAGCCTACCTGGACCTCGCAAAAGCCTTCCATACAGTACCCCACTTGGTTATCATAGATAAGATCACCAGCTTCAATATAAACCCCTATGTCACTAGATGGGTTGCAAACTGGCTCAAGGACAGAACCCACATGGTCAGAAATGCTGGAGCCATGTCAGACCCCAAACCAGCTACAAGTGGCATCCCACAAGGCTCAGTCCTGGGACCTCCCTTGTTTGGTATATCTTTCTCAGAGGTACAGGCCAACACAGAAGGACTGTTGGTGAACAAGTTTGCAGATGACTGCAAACTGGGCACCATAATCGACCCTCCAGCTGACACAAGCATCCTACAAAAGGGCCTCATAGAAACAGACAACTGGTGCCAGAGCCATGTCCTCAAGCTAAACACAAAACAGTGTATAGTCCTCCCCTTTGTCAAAAACTAAGTGCCCACAAATTACCACATAGGTGGTAACCCATTAAGTATGGAAGAAGTAATAAGGGACCTGGGGACCCAAGCTGACAGCAATCTCTCATTCGATAACCACGTGGCCAAAGTGTTTAGAAAAACATTTCATATAGCCCACCTAATCATGAAGGTATTCACATCTACATCAGGGGAGGTCATCGTGCCTCTTAACTCATCCCTCATCAGGCCCATAATTGAGTACAATGCCCCTTGTGGGATGTACCTTATCAGACACCTGCAGCAGCTGGAAAGACCACAAAAGTCCCTCACCAGGAGGATCAAAGGGCTCAAACACATGCCATTTGTTGCCTGGTTAAAGAAACTGCAGCTTCACTCAGTGGCATACCGCCTGCCCAGAGGCAATCTGTGTCTGATGTATAAAGCCATGTCCAACCTGGAATCAATGGACATGCTGCACCTCGGAAACTCAGAATCCCATCAAGCTACGCACTCAAGAGACCTGAACCTCAGGACTGAAATAAATAGGACATGCTGGAGTGACAGATTCATAACCCAGAGGCTCCCCCCACTCTTGAGTAAACCTCTACTCCAGGTTAGCCAGAGTCCCTCATTGACTCTCTTCAAGAGGAATCTTGATGAGTGGATGGGAGATTGTAGGTTTACCTTGGGTATCACTTCTATGTCACTGTTAGACAGAGGCACAGTATACTAACCTTGAAAAATGTCATGGCAAACTCCACTTAAAATGTGTGTTGAAAGCCAAACACACTCTGGCTAGGATTATAAATGCCCTAGGACAGATAGCCTAGTATGAACCTATGAACAGAATCACACACACCAACTAGTACAACTGTGGTCAATGTGGAGTAATGTTTGGCAATGTCCACCCAAGTTGGTGAATACATAGCAATGTTGGACAAGCCTGGTTTAAGTAGGCCATAGCTGAACAAAATGCAACATGCTCATAGTTGCCCAACTGGCCCTTAATCAGTCTGGTCTGCTCAGTATGAACATTTAAAGCAGTGATGGGACTCAAACCCATGATACTGTGCACCACAGTGAAAGTACTGAACCACTACACCATGACAGTATTGCAGTGCTCAGCCAGTAAGAGAGAATGCTGCCAAGTCTTTGCAAACTATCACATGGAAATCCTGCAGGCACAGCATAATCCCTGTTGAGTTATGACACAAAGGAGTCTGGCAGTAAGAACACAACAATACTTCCAACACACACAGTATAAATGTCAATATTGGTCATGTTCACACACAACCAGAAATGTAGTGGACTCCAGATCGCAACATATGGAAAGGTCACACTGGGCATGCTCACACACTTGGATAAATGAGACATATGTCAGGCAACAAACCATGGAAAGCCTGAACTGGGCATGCTCACACACTTAGGCCATGTCTGAGTATAGCAGTCAGTCACACATATCTGGCAGTTGTATGTGTTAAGCCAGGAACCTCCCACGATCCAGCAATCTGCCCTGTGCACACAGTTAAATGACAACAGACACATATATTAATATACTGGAACCCTGTCATGATCAAACATGTTACGCAGATACACAAATTGATCATAGAAACTGGAAAAGCTACGGCAATAAAGAACTGCAAACAGTAGCAGCAACAAATATTGTGCATCCCCAACATAAACATAGGTGCAGAGGTCGATACTATGCTGTCTGCCCTAGGGAATTCATAAGCCTAGGCAGAGTGTATTTGGCGTCCACCTCCCCAGTAGAGTAGCCTACTGTGCCTCTGTAAAGTAGGTCACAGAAGGCACCCTTTAAGGCTAGTTTGCTGTGCCTCTGTCAAGCAGGGACACAGTGGAGATCCCAGGGGTGAAATTGCAATTTCCCATCCATGCGGCTGTATTTCGCTGGAAGAGGGTTGGCGAGGAGCTATGTCTAACTTTAATTTGGATTCAATTCCAGAGTGAGGGGAGCCTCTGGGTAATGAATCTGTCCCTGCAGCATGTCCTATTTATTTTTGTGCTGAGGTTTAAGTCCCTGGAGTGTGTAGCTCTAAGGGTCTTGGATGTTATGAGGTGGAGCATGTCCATTACTTCTGGGTTTGAAATGGCTGCATACATCAGGCATAGATCACCTCTGAGTAGGCGTTAAGCAACTGAGTAGAGCTGGAGATCCTTTAGTTGAGCTGCATAGGACATCTGTGTGTAGCCCATGATCCCCTTGGGGAGGTACTGTTGTGTTCACTGTAGTTGCCGCAGGTGTTGGGTAAGGTACACCCCAAAAGGGGCATTGTAGTCAAACATGGGCCTGATGAGTGACTAGTAGAGGGCCACAATGACCTCCAATGATCTACATGCAAACACCCATGTGATAAGGAGGGCTATACAAAGGTCTTTGCAATGACTCTGTCAATGTGATTAGCAAAGGAGAGGTTATGATCTGTGTGGGTCTGTGGGATATTGCTCTGTTATGTAGTAGCTTCCTCCTTCTCTTGTACAGCTTATATATGGCTGGGGTCAACCAGACAGGTCTCTGTTTTGGAGGAGTCATGGTTTTATTTGGGATAGCATGATCAATGCATACCTGCAGGTGCTCATACAATGTGTTTGTAAAGGATTCTGCAGATTGGGCTGTATTATCCTCCAGCACGGGGCCTTTGAAATATTCCACCCCAGTCTTCACAACTGCAAAGTCTGCTTTTGGGAAATTCTTTACAGTGATTTCCTTGGCTGGGGGTGGGGACGGGATATGGATGTCCAGTGAAAGTTGTTTATGGTCTGATCTTAACAATGACGGTTCTACCTCTGGTGTGGAACATAGAGTCCCCATGTTGGTGATGATCAGGTCCAAGATGTATTCCCCCTTGTGGGTGTGGTGACTGGTTGTGCCATAGCACATGGATTCACAAATTGTAGTGGTTGTAGGGTGATGTTGTTGAGGGCCTGAGTAGTATCCCCAGTCAATATTTGTGTACCTGAAGTCAACCGCTATAATGGTGTGTGTGAAGACCTGCATATCCTACACTGTTCCCAGGAAAGCCAAGTGTGGTTACTGGGTATGGGGGGGTGGTCTGAACTACGCACCAAACCAAAAGGCAGTTTTGCACAATGGTAGTTGTATATGTATGGCCTGTCATGCTTAGTGCAGTGGTACCAATCCAGAGGTGTGTGTATCTGTGATGTATATGGATACACCCCCTACTTGTGTTGTGTGTTACAAGTCCTGTGGTCACAAAGCATGCTATAGAACATAACCTGGCAGTGCCAGTGTGCATATGTGACCCTGAACTAGGCGTCTGTTAATGTACAGATAATGTTAACCCCCATACTGAGGGATAGTTAAAGATGTACATTCTTCTTTGGAAAGACTGATGATGTCAGCACCCTATAAATACAGCAGGAGAAGGGAAATCATCCAGTAATGCAAATAGCGTGCTGCGCTAATGTGTCTCTCTCTCTCTCTCAAGTATCATAACATAGTTAGGTAGGGGTTTGAATCCTGCAAATGCTGTGTGTGTGTGTGGGGGGTGTGTATGTATGCAATTCTCTGTGAAAAGAATGGCCTTTTTGAAGACTGGGATAACACACTAAAAGATGTACATTCCTCTTTGGAAAGACTGATGATGTCAGCACCCTATAAATACAGCAGGAGAAGGGAAATCATCCAGTAATGCGAATAGCGCGCTGCACTAATGCGTCTCTCTCAAGTATCATAACATAGTTAGGTAGGGGTTTGAATCCTACAAATGCCATGTGTGCGTTTGTCAATGTGTTGTGTGTTTTGCTTTTATTATTGTATGACAAATATTATTATAACAGTAATTTCAATGCACACATCAGGTATGTGTGTGCCACATACAGATATGTACCTGTCACCTTTAATAGTTCCTATGTGTGAAGCCTGCCCCAATGCGTCTCTCTCAAGTATCATAACATAGTTAGGTAGGGATTTGAATCCTACAAATGCCATGTGTGCGTTTGTCACACAGTTTGTCAATGTGTTGTGTGTTTTGCTTTTATTATTGTATGACAAATATTATTATAACAGTAATTTCAATGCACACATCAGGTATGTGTGTGCCACATACAGATATGTACCTGTCACCTTTAATAGTTCCTATGTTTGAAGCCTGCCCCATATGAATACAGTTGTTACCTTTGCCAGCATGTGCCGCAGCTTACCAGACCTTATGCCATACATGTATGTTGGTGACAATGCAGGCTACTGCAGTGATCTGTGTCCTAGGCCAACTATGTGACACACACCCATGAAAGCTTTGATAGATTAATGTGGGTGAGGGTTCATGTCTGGAGTATATGTCAGACATGTTAAAATACAGCAAAGTCTGTGAGTGATGATCACCCAGTGTAGGTGTATGGCAACTGTTGCCGATATGCATACAGACACCTTCTTGCTTAGGTGATACACCGAGGGACTGCAGAATACCTTTGGAAATGTGAATATCACAGGAAAGACAAGATAACACTTGTCCACATGTACACACCATTACCCGTTCTACATGATGAGTGCTACCACCTACATGGTACTGTTGGAATACTATGTTAACTACATGCCGATGCCAATGCCACAGTTGTGTTACAGCAATACAGCATGGCTTGGAAAGCAGGTATCTGTCCGTATGATACCCTTGTGGTGGTTAGGTGTGTCATGTGTAGAATGCATTGTAAACCACTGTATGTATTTGGAGTCGTGGATGGACATATCCGTAGTATGTTGGCATGTACGTGAGACTGCTATATGCCAAAGAGTATTGTTCCCAGGGATGTGTGTGGCTCAGTAAGAATATAGTATAGTACTGCAGGGATATCACTGACACCAGGTTCCTACATCTGTGTATCAGTTGAGGAGACACCATGTACTGACCACTGAATGTCAGGCTATGTAAGCTGTGTATACTACCAGAATGCAGACCATTGACATTTGGAAACCGTATCACCCACAGCATACTGTCAAACCATGTCATGTTCCATGCTAACCATGTTCACAAATGTACACCTGCAACTCAGTGCTACAAACATCACACATGTACTGTCCACACCCCAACACATGCAGGCACAGGTACACACAACAGCCATGTGGCACATGTGCAGACAGTACACTTTGGGAATTAACACTGGTGTATACAAAACTGCAATGCCAAACATAGGTAATGCATCATGCATGCTCGAATATACCCAGAACAATATCATTACACTGTACTGTTAACAACATGATAATATTACTACAGTGCTATGTTATCACCCTGTGCATCAGCACCATGCTACCCTGTTCCTGCATCAATGTTACAGATGGCAGGAGGTGGCACAGTTTCATCATATGCACAGGGTGTGTACTTGGTTTGCCAGAGCCTGCCATTGACACATCCAATTGACAAGGGCGGCACAGTGGTGCCGCGGTTAACGTTGTCACTTCACAGCAAGAGGTTCTCTGGTTCGATTCTCGGCTGGGGTGCCTTCTGTGTGGAGTTTGCATGTTCTCCCTGTGTTCGCGTGGGTTTCCTCCGGGTACTCCGGTTTCCTCCCACATTCCAAAGACATGCATCTGGAGCATTTCTCCCCGGGCCTCCGCTGAAAACAGGTTCTGTGGAACCTAGTCAGACATTCCCGGTCAACAAATGTTAAATAAATAAATAAATAAATAATAATAATAAAAAAAATGTATGTGTGTGTGTGTGTGTTAGTGAGGGACAACAGTACAACATGGGGCAATGTTGCTGCAATGTGTGTGTATGTGTTAGCCCTAGGTGTTAGCATTATGTGTGTGTGTATGCATGCACACAGTTCCATCCACCACGTGGCTGCCATATACGGGTGTTTGTGGACAGCCACAGACTGTACCTGCCAGGTCATACAGATCACTGTCTCTGGCCACGGACATGGTACCTGTGCCTGGCAGGGGTGCTACGGACAGTATCAGGTACTAAGCCAGACTGGGTACTGTCATCAGAAGCAGTGGGTTGTTGACTGGACACATGTCCCTGCTGGGACTGTCCAGAGCCACGTGCATGTGATCTTCTCGGTCGGTCTAATGACAGCACAGACCCAGCATTGCTGGGGCTGGTACTGGCACTATGGGAGCGGCTGCGGGTTTGTTGTCATCCGCGATGACTGCCAGCTGATAACGTTGCTGGCATACGTCCACATCGACACCTCAACCGTCCTGCACTGTCCTGACTCCTGGACATGTAGTTGTGGAAGAGATCAAATGTGTCCCCCGAATGCCTATCAATGACCTCGCTGATGTTACGGATGGCAGACGCAACGTCACGCATAGTGTCATTCATAGTGGTGCGATGTGCTCTAAGCTCCCTCAGACCCTGTCTGGTGCACCGTTCCATACGTGCCTGTGCCTGCATTACAGCCCAGAATATAGCTGAGGTTGAAAAACCTCTGTGGGCATGTCTGACAGGGGCAGTACGACCACGGATGCTCCCACGAGAACCCCTGGACATCTGCCTGTGTGGTACCATGTCAGGAATCTGGCCATGGCTGCTGTGAGGGGATGCATGTGCCAATGATACCACACTACCGTGGTCAATGCCCATTGTATGCTATCCCTCAGCTAAGGACATTGGTGACAATGGATGTATAGGCAGGCTGACTGTGCGCATTGATGGGGTTGACTGCTGTGTAGTGTCAATTGGCTGACCAACAACAGACCCTGTCACACCTCCCTGTGCGATTACACATGTATCATCATAATCACTATCCCCAGCAGTGGCTTCAGGTTCTCTGCTGCACTCCACCACAGCAACATCAGAACCTGTGAGAGGAAGATAGGAAACACAGTTTATAAATGTGTACATGATATTACGACACAGGCACACAGGCACACAGGCACACAGGCACACAGGCACACATGCGCACATGCGCACAGGCGCACAGCCGCACAGGCGCACATGCACACATGCGCACATGCATACATGCACACATGCACACATGCGCACAGGCGCACATGCACACATGCACACAGACGCACATGCACACAGGCGCACAAGCACACATGCACACATGCGCACATGCACACATGTGCACAGGCACACATGCGCACAGGCACACATGCACACAGGTACACAGGTGCACAAGCACACAGGCACACATGCACACAGGTGCACAAGCACACAGGCGCACAAGCACACAGGCACACATTCACACATGCGCGCATGTGCACATGCACACATGCACACGTGCACACAGGCGCACATGCACACAGGCACACAAGCACACAGGCGCACAAGCACACCGGCACACAAGCACACAGGCACACAGGCACACAAGCACACAGGCACACTCCTCAGTACAGCAGATACAAACACGGACACACCTGCAATCCAACACATAAACAATACTGTTTTAGGGTGGGTGACAGTATCACAAGGAAAAACATCACTGCACACGTGTCAGCATGCAGATTATGTATTGCACAGGAACATGCAGTGTAAGTGTAGACAGCCCTTGTTAATAACAGTTTACGTGTACTTGATGCTTGTGTGCAGTTGTTCAGTGATTGTCTCCACCCTGGGACACAATGTGTACAAGGACATAACAATATTGTGCAAGTGTTACAAGCTGTGGGTGCATATATTTGCACACACACACACACACACACACACACACAACACATGATGGTGCTACGCAATGACTGCTATGTGTACTTTTGTGGTCAGTGGAACTGGATGTGGTGTAGTAACATGAGCCATGATCAACATGCTTCTTGTGGTCAGTCAACAATAATAATGTGTGCCAGACAGGCAGCTAGCATGCTGTACCTGACGTGCAGTAACATGACTACATCCACAATTACACAGCCACTTGTTACATGGGTTTGTAAGGTGGCCAATAGTGAGCATTGCCTAACATGAATGTATTATTTGTTCAAGACTGTTGCACAAAGACATGATAGGCCTCTACCCCTCAGGTATAGTATGTGTGCTGCGTAGATGAAGGGTGGCCATACAGCAGGTGTCATAATTGGACATGTGTAGCAGGCTAAGGTGTAGTGTGTATGCCAAACATGTGTGTGTTGTGTACATGTGTATCAGGTATGCCTATACAATGTCCAGTACTGTGTTGCCACACATGTGTGTCATGCTCTGTGTATTGCATATGAGTGGGGCAGCTATTGAGAATAATAGGATATGCATAGTCTCACAGCAAACATGCACAGCATGCATTATGCGTAGGTGTGTTACATGTGCACAGACTACACCTCCATATGACATGCACATGTCATTAGCAATAGTATTGTTATTACACACTCGCCAGCATGGATTAGCTGCCTTGCTGTTACTCCAGAGGGACCTGCAAAAATATGACAGTGATTGTCAGTGGCCACAATTGTGCCATTGATACTGTGAGTATGATAAAGTACAGTAGTACAACAGGTGGTTTTCACAGGTGCACAGATTATGCTCAGAATATCAATCTTGCAGAAGAATAGGCAGGTTAACAGCTACACAAACAGTACACATCTCACACACGCATAAACTACCAGTATAGAGATCAGTCAACTACAGATATGGCATGTTACCTGCACGCTCCATTTCAACATGCTGGGTGGCTCCGGCCTCCATGATGACACATGTTTGTGGATGTTGCTGTTGTTGGCCTGGAGCCACAACACTTAGGAGGTGCTCCTCCACACTGGTGAGGGGGGGTGGATAAGTACCCCACCGCCTGTGGCAAGCTGCTGTCTGTGGATATCAGATGCACGCGGCCGGACATGTCTAATTAAATCACTGCAGTGATGGCATACATGCTCATATGTCCGGTTATGCATACCTATGTCATTTACCCGACGGACAAGATCTTGCCACAGTGCAGCCCTCTCATGCTGGTTCTGGCTGATCCTGGAAAACAGCACACAGTAATTCTGCACCAGGCTCTGGTGGATCTCCTGATCCTCTTCTGCTGTATAAGGTGGGTTTCGCTGATGCACCATCACCCTGGAAGGAAAAGAAAAATATGTGAGCAAGTCATGTGGCACACTTAATATTCTAATGTACTGATATCACTTAACTGCCAT
Organism: Protopterus annectens; assembly: GCF_019279795.1. Lineage (NCBI taxonomy): Eukaryota > Metazoa > Chordata > Ceratodontiformes > Protopteridae > Protopterus > Protopterus annectens. The sequence goes on along the minus strand of NC_056747.1, from coordinate 935,450,413 downwards.
ATATAGCATCTGTCTATCAGGGGATACACATGTTCGATACCACATATCAGTGCTCAGCCAACAACTGTCTGACAATGCCTGCCACATTCCATACAACAAACTAGTATACACAAGCACTCGGCACACTGTGTGGGATACAATGCACAACCTCACACTGGGGGTATGTATCAAGCTAATGGATGAAGAATATTGTCATCCCATGCAATGAATGCAATGCACATTTACAGTTTCAATGGTAATCCACCCTAGTCTTTGATGCCATACCCCTACCTGACATATGTGCACAGTTGTTACTATAGCCAGCATACTGCTGTCACAGAGTATACATGCTGCCAGGTACACACACATACCCTGTAACACACATGTGATTGCGGCCATGGTACAGGCATCATTACACAAACATTACACATACATACAACACACAAATGTATGACAACACAGATGAGCATTAACTGTGTACCTTATAGTACTGTGTGCCCCTACTTACAGATACCTATGCATGAGGTATGTAATCTGTGCAGACTACAGGAAACACACCAGACAGTGTTACCAGGGAATGTGAACATATACCATACTGTAGTGTTTAGGCCTACAACATCAGGTAGTACAACAGTTCATATGTGAGCTGGATTCAACAGCAGTACCACTTACTGAGCATACATGTATTGCTTCTGCCTACGATGGGACACCGCAGTCGTACACAGGGAAGTACGGCACAACATATGCCAATCTACTATGTTTGCATCCTGATAACTGACACGTCTTTCTCTGGCCTCACACCAAGGACACCAACTACCATGACAGACACAAACTCACACTAAGCTATCACACCTTTACCGACCTTGCACACAATCAGTGCCACACTCATTCAACATCACATAGCTGGTATTGCACTGAGTACATGTGTGTGTGCAATGTGTCATAGGTAGGTACTATGCTATTGGCCCTGGGCCTACGGCAGCCTAGCCATATGCTACCCTGCCCTTTGGGACACATGTAATGTGATTTTACTTGCTCCTGTGAAACGGTTACACAGAGGTGACTCACAGGGCATATTACTTATCTCCATAACATTCATCAGGGGTATGTATGACATCTACTAACCTCTGTGTAGGAAGTATGCAAGGCACTCTAGCTGTGGTTTTGAGAGTCAGTCTGCATAGGGAATGCATTTGAGGGAATTATCAGTCTTTGTTAGGTATGTCTCTGGCCTTTCCACTTGCTGTTGTTCTCATGGGAGGTACATACTGCATAAGACATTGTGAGGTATAGAGGGGTACACTAACTTACATTTCCCTAGCTGACACACCTTTTATGATGACACGTACCATGTACAGGGCTTACAAGACTAGTGTGCCACTGTAGATATCATAGGGGAGGCTATTGTACACCTGTGTTCCATGTTCCCTTCTGACACCTCCAGTGGTAGGCGGGCAACCACCTATGTGGTAGTTAGTGGGTAACATGTTTTGGAATGGGGTATGGTACTGCAGTATCAACACTGGTGTTCAGTCCATGCTTTGGTCACCAGGCACCTGTTGTAGTACATCTGCCCCCATGTCCCCCTCTCTCACTCTCTCTTTATATATATATATATATATATATATATATATATATATATATATATATATATACATATATACATACATATACATTTACATATAAATATCAATATCAATATCAATATATACATATATATATATATATATATATATATATATATATATACATATCTACATATCTGTATATATATATCTATAGACATTTCTTATCTATCTGTATATATGTATGTATCTACATATATATCTATATATGTATGTATCTATTATATCTATATGTATATACATATTCTATCTATCTATATATCTCTGTCTATCTGTACATACCTCTCTATCTATGTACATATATATATATATATATAGATATGTAGATATATAGATATATATATGTATATATATATAGATATATATATATATATATATATATATATATATATATATATATATATATATATATATATTGATATATAGATATATGTGTATATATATATATATATATATATATATATATATATATATAGATATATATATAGATATATATATATATACACACACACACACACTTTTAAACATCCATTGCTGTACCTATACATGCACATGTAGGCACATAGACTGCCCACCTTTCATGGTGGGAATATCACTTCTGAAACAGTTGTGAGACATACCATTCTGTAATGATATTGCACAGTGTTGTGCATAATGCATTATGCTGTCCTCAGGCTGTATAGCTGTAGCAGGCCTCACTGGCTCAGTCCCACAGAAGTTCACCACCACATGACATATACCTGCACTGCATGCTGTTTTCAATGCCACACACTACAACCTACATTGATATGTGCACATAGCAACCTTCAACTACATATGTATGTCAAGCCTTCACTAACAGTTGCAGTATGCCCCTTGCCCTATGCACATCTGCATATACATATAGATACAGACTGCTAACACATATGGAGGGTTCACAGTATGTAGATTATTAGATTATGTAGTTTACATTACCTTTGTCTCTGACAGCTTTTTTCTGCTGGCTTGCTGGCTTGCTTGCTGGCTTGCTGGCTTTTTATTTTTTTTTGGTCTCTGTCTCTATCTCTCTCTCTCTCTCCCTCCAGTTGCTGTAATGATATTATTGCATGTGTGGACTGGCAGTACAGGCTACTTTTGTAGGTATCTGCACATGTGCATGTGATGGCCTCTGCACCAATTGGTGGCTAGCATTTAGTAATTGCATGCAGCCTGCTGTGTGGTAATTGCAGTTCTCACTGTGATTTCAGGACACTGCTATAAAATGATAGGTTAGGTAGGCGTAGGCCTTTCAGTTTTGCAAGGTGAGTCAGAAGGTTGGTATATCTCTCATATCTAATGCTGTGTTGTAGCCACTGAAATGCATGCCTCAGGGAAAGGTCCATATCAGTGGGATACACCCGTGATATATTTCAGATATTCTGCAGTTGTGACTGTGGGGTATTTTGAGCAAATGTATTACTACACCATTTCTGACATGCAAGTAGTGTCTACTTTAACTTATTGACAGTTACCATTATGTGGGATTCCTCACCTTTCTGCCTACTGTTAGTACATTTCACAGGGAGTCAGTGGGGCACAGGTAACAGTTGTTTGCAAATCAGGGACATCCCTGTAAATCAGTCACAGTTGGGAGGTCTGCCTCTTACCTATTCAAATATGGCGGTGTTTATCCTGCTCTGATACTGTGTGGGGTTTGTAAGGTGTTACTGTAACATTATTACCTACTAGCATGGCTGTTTCTCTTCTCACACTAATGTAATGCAATTCCACAAGAATTGCCAGTAAAGATACACAAAACAAGATTTGTGTAATGGCCTTCCTATTTTCACTTTACATTCACTCCTTGTATTTCATGATATATTACTTTCAGCACCAAGTTCTTGTATATCTGCTGTGGCTCAGTGGTAATTCATGCAGACTTTCCAAGGTCCCAGTTTCCAAGGTCCGGGGTTTGAGACTGACAGGGGCATTTTATTTTGCTGATGAACAGACTACAGGCCTTGTCATACAGAGTGACAAAGGCACTTTTAAGCAGTTGTAAGCGGGTTTGCGCGAGTTTGCGCGACGCTTAGCTACGTTTATCTACACTTAGCTAAGTGCACACAAGCGCACACCCGCTGACTACTGCTTAAAAGTGCTTAATCCCGCTAACACCTGCGCTCATTTCTTTTAAATAAAATAAAACGGGGAAATAGGAAAGTGGTGAAAAAGGGGGCACAAAGAGGGAAAGACAGTAGGGAAACCAGCTCGGGATGTGCAGGATGGGTGTACGGAAGGTCCATAGCTGCCCATTTCTTTATCAGCAACAGCTGTGCATATGTTTGAAATTTGGTGTGAAATTTGAAACCTTCCACCCCTGAGAGAGGGGTGAGGACAACAAAATATGTTGTACTGCCAGTTAGAATTATCAGTTTACATGTCCAGCCGACATGTGTGCGAACTGGGCAGCTATGTATGGGGCATAATTTTTTTGTGGGAACAGAGTGCCCTTTCTTTATTTTTTTTTCAGGTGAGAGTGGAATGTGAGGTACAGGAAGTAAGTATATTTGGGGAGGTAGGTTGGGGAGGTTAACAGACAAGACAAACAAGATGCATACAGGGGCGGAGTATGACACATGTGGGGGGTAAACACAATTGACGGGGACGGATGTTTGGATATCGCGAGCCCATGAGCCCACAGATGACAACAGTGGAACTGAGATCCCCACCCATGGGCAGTTACCACTGCGCCTTCACAGCCCAGGCCGGGGCTGTGCTGGGGGCTGGATAGGATGGGCAGGCACACCCGTGAGTTGCGTCACTCTCGCCTTGAGCTGGCATAGGGGATCAGTCACAGAACGCCTGATCTCACTACGCACCAGAGACCGGACCCTATGGAGGGTGAGTGGAGGCTCTCCTCCGGCCACGTTTGCAGAGGGGGGACGAGCCCCATCCCCTGCAGTGCTTCCACCTGAAGGTGGCACAGGGTCACTGGAGGAGGAGGTCCCGGCCTGGGCACTGGTGCCAGGTGCACTCACCAGCTGAGGTGGGACAGGTGGGTCCGCTGGAACCCGCCTTCCATGTTGTCCTATGTTTAGCAGTATTTTATGGAATTTTGGGTTAGTAACAAACAACACCATTCAAAATTAGTTGTAACAGCATGCATCAGTATTCCCATTAACCAAACACCCATGAATTCCGAACATTGAGCAGCAAGCATAACACATGCATATTTAGAACAACAGTGCACATTCCAACAGCATGCAGGGTGAACAGGGCACATGCATCAATGTACATGCAGATATGTATGAACCAACAGGACAAATGTCCATGGGAATTAATTGTGAATACACATACCCAGTTTGGTGTGGAATGGCATAATTTGTGAAAATAGGGTAGGGTGGAGAAATATTACATTAACAACTTACACTACCTATACATATACTGTACATTCCTAGTAGATGCAGATATATATCCCCTACATATATTAGTACAGTTTCCTGTATCTAACCTTAGGAATGTTGGTGATGGGGATGTTACTGCTACATTAATATACATTCCATTTTTATTCATATATGTTCATATCTGACTGTGTTCAGGTACAGCATCCTGCTACATTTGATTTATATGGGTCTAGACAACTGTGGATATTCAGCATTTCATACAACCATACTATCTCCATAATGCAAGGGTACAGCAACATAATATTATGTAGTGACTGCAGTATACCTTTATTCCAGACTTATTACAGCTTTCTTGGTAGCTTCAAGCTGTCTTTCTCACACTCTCTCACTTATTTTATATTTACATTTCAGAATGGTACTTAATTCTAGGCTTTATTAACATTTATTACTGGGTTACAACAATCCTTTCCAGCTGACTCACTTATTTCATATGGCAGAATTTACAAGGATGTATTTGACACTTGTCTATCCTTTGTTGATTGATTATCACTCATTTTCAGGCTGAAGCAGTTATCTGGTATTACAATACAGGTGGAAACTCTATTCGAGACTTGTTTAATCTTTATTACTGGATTGCAATACACACTTTTCCAGGCTACATCACTTATCTAATCTTACAATACTAGCAGAATCTTTATTCTAGGCTTATTTCACCTTTATTACTGGGTTACAACAATGAACTCTTTTACAATCTTTCTCACTTATATTCTATAACAATACCAGCTAAATAATTACTAACCTGCCTGGTGACGCAACCTCAGCAGCCTATCAGCATAGGCTCGCCGATTCGCGGAACGGACACCTGCAGCTGTAATATAAATGAAGGAATATTGGAACATACCTCTCCATACTATAGGCTAGGATAGCATTTCTTACATACGTAATTACATGGATACTTACTCAGTAGTGGGGTATTGGGAATTTGGTGGGCCTCCTGGATCCAACAGTTCAGTTGGTCCTACTTACATTGCTTCAGGTCCGCATGGTGGTGACGGACCTGTTCACCAGTCCTTGGAATGCCTGTGGCACTGGTGAGATCATGTGCCAACCGTTTCCACGCCTCTGCCTTATATGCACCCCATTGAACCTGGCCCTGCATGAGTTGTGCTGCATGATCATGGACTAGGAGCCAAACCATATATTTTGACTCCTCAACACCCCACCTTTGTGCTCTAAAGCGATTTCCCTCTCCTGCACCTGCCATCCTGACTGCAAATGGGTACCACAATCAGTTATGGTGTGTATTCCCGCCTATGGGGCTTATATATGCTGGTTTTCCCGCACTTATCTCTGATTGGCCATTTTGGATATTTATCAGCTTAAAGCAAACCTGCTTTGTCATGGTTCTATTTTCATTCATTCCTATATATATGCTAATACTGTATTTCTCAGTACAACTGTCATGGCTTAGTGGTTCAGTACATTGACTATGGTGCATAGTATCCCGGGTTCGACCCTTGGCATTGCTTTTTTTTTTTTTTACTACTGTCTAGACAGGCTAGGAGGTGTGTCAGTGTAAAGGCAGCTTTGATACAGCTTGCCCAATGTTGCCCGCCGGTTAGCTGGTTGGTGCGCTGCGCAGCTCCGCGCAAATGGCTTATGCTGGGTAACGCGTTATTTAGCCATGAGCACTCATATTAAGCTGGGTAAAGCACTGCCCAGCTACGGGCACTCATATTGAGCTTGTTAAAGCGCTGCCCAGCTACGGGCACTCATATTGAGCTTGTTAAAGCGCTGCCTAGCTACGGGCACTCATATTGAGCTTGTTAAAGTGCTGCTCAGCTACGGGCAATTATGATCCTTTTTATATATACATAATATAGGTTTTGTTCAGAAATACATGGGCCATTTCATTACATTTTACTTAAATTAAATTTATATATATCGGGGAATTGTTTCATACTTATTTAAAGGAAAATGGAGGGGGATGTTGTGGGGCTCGAACCTTGACTACCTATTCTTTGGGCGACATCTGTACCACTACGCTATTGCTACTTTGCTTAATTTTCATATGTAGATCTTACATGCTTTTCAATGTCATATCTGCTAACTGTGGTTGAGCGAAGGGCATACCCGTGCAAACGAGCGCAAATGTGGGCAAACATTTTGGAAGTTATAAAAAAAAAAAAGGAAACTGCTATTTTTACATTTTACATATTTTCAGTAGGGTTTAGTCTGTGGGGATGTGTGGTGTTGTGTTCCTTGACATTTCAGCGGACTCGCTCATGGGTGTTTACTTTCAGGACTCTGACTCTTCTGGGGGCGTGTCCCTTTGCTGTACTCGGCAATCAGACACTCCCCCTACTTTCCTACACGGACCGTGTTAGACTTAGGTATGATTCAGCATGCCCTCATGAATATGCATGGCATGCTGACATCATACTGTTCAACTGCAGCCTCCGAGTAAGACATATTAAGTCTTACACGGAGGTTTCGTGAATCCGGCCCATAGTCTTTTTATTGGAAGAGGTCATTGGGGACACAGGCACAGGGTCCACAGACAAGGGGGCTTAGAAACTAAGTATGGTCGAGCACAGTCTAAATTTCTTAAACACATTTTAAGCAGAGACTCATTCAGCAGAGAAGAATTACAAGCTTTCTTAAAAAACATCCTGCAAAACTGTGATCAATGAAAGGAAGGTCACCACTTCTGGGGCATCATCCTTCAAAAGATCATATGCTATTGATGGCACCCAACTGAATACAGCCCTATATCTAGCCGACATTTGGGAAAAATAAACATCTGTTTAAGTATTTGAATCTATTCATCGTCAGAGGAAACTGAGTGATCAGACTCTGACACTTCTGAAACCTCAGATTCTGGACAAAAATCAGGATCCCTGGGTGGTGGAACAGGGTTGGGAGTGCTGGTATTACTCATAACCTAGGTCTGTATCCAGTAATCAACTACCTGAACAATGGATCTAACCATAACCACCAACTGAGGTGGAAACACAGTCAAAGACTGCTGCCCTGCAATGAGGTGGGTCTTCTGTCTTCTTTTACATGCACTACACTGGGGGGGGGAGTGTGCCGGGGCAGTTTGGGGGCACTGGGGGGGGTTGTATCAACAATGACAACACATCTGCACTCCTGACTTCCCCTGCACCTAAAGAGATTGGTTCTGCCTTACTGAATCAGGGAATGGTACAGTACTGAAGGATGTGTCTGACCCTCACCTCATGCACAGTTGCGGTAATAATAGCACACCCGGAGACCTGGCGGTAAAAGAAGACAAGTGGTCCGACAGCCTGTCTTAAGCTACTGCAGAGAAACAAGCCATAGGATTAAGTATATTTCTTGATTTATTTCTATGTTTTTAGGTGCACCAGGTGTAGGTGGTGGGGGGGGCATTGCATCTCAGTCCATCAAGTCAGGGGACAAAAACTTGACAGATCAATACCAAATACTGGATACATGTAAGTGTCAGGTTTAATCAAAGCCTCACCTCAGGCTTTGTGCCCAGTGAGTGGTGCACAGCTACAGTTATCTATCATCCCATCAGCCTGATGAGCCTGATCTGCAAAGCCATGGAATGCATTATCATGGAACTTATAAACAAAGACATTGGCAACCTGTAAACACTGGACCCCACCTAGTTTGGTTTTGTGAAGGGCCGCTCTTGTCTCCTCGACCCGATTGACTTCTTCAAATTAGTCTCCAGAGCCGTGGATGAGGGTAAGACAGTCCACACAGTCTACCTGGACCTCGCCAAGGCCTTCGACACCACCTCCCATTCTGGAATCATAGATAAACTTACTAAGATGGGCATTAATCCCTATGTCACTTGATGGGTTGCTAACTGGCTTACTGACAGAACCCATACTGTAAAAGTAGCTGACTCCAAATCTAGCTCCAGACAAGTGATAAGTGGAGTACCACAGGGTTCAGTCCTGGGACCACTCTTGTTTGGCATCTACTTCTCTGAAGTACAGGCCAACCCCAAGGGACTCTGGCTAACAAAGTTTGCAGATGACTGCAAACTGAGAGCCATTATTGAATCCCCAAATGATGTGGATATTCTACAAAAGGGCCTTACAGAGACAGATGCTCCATGGGCTCAAGCTCAATGCCAAGAAATGTATAGTTATCCCCTTTAGGAAAAAACATGTACCCATGAATTACCACATAAGTGGCAGTACACTAAAAACCGAAAGTGTGATAAGGGACTTAGCGACACAGGTGGACAGTGGTCTCACCTTCGATAACCACATCACCACAACAGTCAGGAAATACTTCTATGTGGCGCATCTCATCACTAAGGGCTTTTCATCCAGAAAAAAGGAGATCATTGTCCCACTTTACTCATCTCACATTAGACCCATTACAGAGTACAACGCCCTGTTTGGTATGCACCTCACAAGACACCTGCAACAGATGGAAAGGCCGCAGAAATACCTCACTAAAAGAATTACAGGCCTAAAGCAGATGCCTTATGCTGACTGTCTAAAAAAACTCCAGCTATACTCTGTCACATATCGTCTACTCAGAGGCAATTTCTACATAGCATACAAGACCATGTCAAACCCAGAGCTGTTGGACATGCTACACTTAAAGAAATCCCAGTCCCTTAGAGCCATGCACTCCAGGGATCTAAACCTGGTTATCACAATGAACAAAACATGCTAGAGGGATAGGTTCCTGTCTCAGAGACTCCCCATACTCTGGAATAGACTGACTGGATGAGAGATAGGAAATTCACCCCATGGATCACATCAGTTGCCCTGCTAGACAGTGGACCAGGGAAGTAAATGTCCTGGGTAGAAATAGCTGGGGAACTGTTATGGCTAGGCTTGTATAGGCCCTAGGGCCGATAGCCTAGTACCAACCTATGAACCTATGAACATGGTCAGCCCAGTAAAAAATGGACAAATCCCACTGTTCTCCCTCTAAATAGCAAACTGAAGTCTATTTCTGTAGGGATATTATTCTAAACACTGTACTGAATAAAATGATAATAGTTCAGTGACACAATTCCAAGCACAAAATGCATGCACAAAACTCCACTGATTTTGCTAAAAATGTTAGTTTCAGTCAAAATGAATGGATACAGCCTAAAACAGCAGACAAGAAATAAATTATAAACTGATAAAAAATTCTTGTCAGAAATGTTTAACATAAAACATGGTGCCAAAATCGTGATTTAAATGTTAACTAGGGAATAGCTATCTTAATGTAGATTACAGAAATATTCTGCTGTCTTCCGCTATGAAAGTTAACTGTAAACAAAACTTAAGATGGATAAGGGTTGTGCTTTTTACAGAGGTCAGAATGTAGACTGTTCCCATTCTGCTGTGGAAGGAATGTAACAGAGAGAAAGAATGAGAAAGGTGCTGTGCAGTGTGATAGTACTCAACTATGGGTTAGTGACGTAGGCCGAAGGAATGCGGAGCTTTAGCACTCAGTCCATATGTCAGTAGCATTAATCATCTCAAAGAAACCACCTCATTTCTTTTAGAAAGTTACTTATCTGTTACTCTAACACTAACAGCTGTAGACATGCTTTTATGAACCATTTCCAAATAGTTCTAACCATCATGAGGTATTTTTTTTTAGTCTCACTATTGCTACTAATTATGTTTTAGAAATAATGTTACAGCTATGTTTAGTAGTCTTTGAATATCATGATTTATGGCTTCTTTTCACTTCAACTTCTTTTTCCTTAGCTGTCAGTCTCTAGCCCGTCTTGAAGGTTTTAACAAAGAGATCTCTTGACCTCAGGATTCCTTTCTCTGAAGGTATATTGACAGCTGCACCCATGAACAAGTAGAATTTTTTTCACCTTTGTTAATGGCAATGCTACTTGGCAATTTGCCAATTTTAATGTCTTCACCTTTGTCAGTAATGGTCACATGGTGGTGACAGTACTGTAACAAGTTTGTGAAACCAGGTATACAAAAACTCAAAGGCTGAGTATCTCTGGAAAAAATACACAATTGCTTGGATTCTCTTTTCCATTTAAAGAACTCTGATAAACTGTAACATCATTTTCCTTACTATATGTGAGGAATACTTAAGTATTGTGTTCTTTCTAATACGTATTGTATATAAATGCAGATTATTTAACCCTAAAAATCATAATAGTGGCTGTCTCTGCTCTGTATATGTTGCTAAGCTGTACAAATCAATCCCAGCAGATATCAGAAATATCTATTCTTATCTACAGTTTACAATCTCTTTGAAGATGCACCTCTCAAGCAAATGGCCCTGTACTTGTAATAACCCCATTACTATGACCCCTTCTTATTCTAAATCTTATCCCAGTTATAATTTACAATCTGAGTAAAATCATAACTATCAGTATAACAATATTGCTCTTGTTACCAACGCCATTTCTAACTCCCAGCCTCATGCAGTCAAATCAAACACATATCACTAAATTATCCCACTTGTACTATAGTAATCTTCTGATTACATGTCTCAAGTGAATTTAACAGTTTGGATAAAATATGCATATTCTTTATCTGTTGTCTGTGTTCTTATATTATTATGAGAATATGTACATACACTGGAAAATAATGCTGAATGCACTGTTGATTTGTACGAGTTTTATGTGTTGTATATACTGTGTTCTATAGATGTGTCTGAACTTAACATGCTGAAAATACTGTACAGTGCATTTAACACGGTGATCGCCTGTCCATACCTCTCAACTAAACACATTTTTGCAAAATGTCCAGGTTTTTGCCTTATATTGTTGGTGTTTTCCTCATAAAGCTGATGGTTTTCTGGCAAACTGTTGAGAAATGAAGTCATAAAATAATGACAATACATTTGAGTTTCAGACTTCATGTTTATTTATTTTATATTACATTTGTTGACTGGGAAAGTCTGATTGGTTATATGTCCATTCTCAGTGGAGGCCCGGGGAGAAAAGCTCCAACAATAAAGACAATAAAATTACAATTAAATTGTAAAACTTGGCTTACAAACTATAGTAGATAATAATATAAACAACCCAGTACAGTAACAAGGTGCAGTTGAACAGTAAGGTTTAGTTTACAGACACTGGTAGATAATAACATACACAGACTTCTTCTTCTTCTTCTTCTTTTTTCCCGTTAGGGTCGAATTATCTTGATCTTGTCCGCATTACTGAATGGCAGTGGAGTTTGAGTTTTGTCTTGCCAGCCCGGGCGCCTAACCTTCCACAGAAGGCACACACACATGCACACACACACTAGCTATAGGAGTGTCTTCTTCTTTGGCTTTTCCGGTTTGAAATTGCCACAGCCGGATCCTTGTCCCGCATTGATGGCAGGAGTGTTTTTTCGATTTGTGAGGTGCCAGCCCCGGGCCCCAGCCTTCCACAGAAGGCACGCCACACCTAGGGCCCAATTTTCAATCCACCTGCAGCATGTCTTTGGGATGTGGGAGACCGAGCACCACCCGGAAAACCCACCCACCACAGAGGACATGCAGACTCCGCACAGAGGCCACCAGCCGAGGATCGAAGAGAGAGAACCTCTTGCTGTGGGTAAATGCTAACCACTGCACCACCATGGCCGCCCTATAATAACATACACAGACTAGGGAGGCAAAAATGTTACAGTCTATCCTGGATAATATGACATATAGTGTAATTCAGTATTGTTACTGTTAAGTGTACCATTGGAAAGAAGAAAAAGTGAGTTATACTAAAGAAATCTAACAACCTGACCAAATATCCTTCAGAAAATGCATGCTAACACAAATGCTATTATTCTACCCACTTTGGAAGTTTATAAAAGTAATATTTAAAATCCCATCCCTATTTTTTGTCCTTTGTTTCCCCATTATTTTTGTTTTTGTCTAGATTTCTTGGGTGAAGAGGTTGAGAGATGAGCTTCTGACATTTTATAATCCTAAATGCTAGTTTAGTCTGCTTGGCTAAAAGTTGTTTTGTTGTGTGTATGTCACATGGCTGGTACTGTGTTAAAATGTATCATCACAGCATTAAATTGACTGTTTGCGCATTTCCTATTTTTTACTAATATCTGCAGTTTTTTTCTGATGGTTTTGGTCAGGTTGTTAGATTTCTGAGGTCCAGTAGCAATTATTCTGTGGCAGGGAATAGATTGCTGCTGATTCTGTCAGTAGACATCATTGGTTAAAGCCTTGTTTTTCTATTAGTTCTTTCAGTTTCTCTTCTCGGTTTAACTGAACTGGGTGTTGCTTGTTTGGCATCATTCCCAAGGTGACAGAGAACTGCACTTGAAGCACACATGCTGGCTTTTTAAACTCAAGACTTCAACAAAAAGGCAGGAAAGTACTTGTTTTCATATGCACTTAAAACTGACTAGTAAATTTTTCTGTTTCAAGTGCATTTAATAAGAATTGTATTCTTTTCTCAGTCTGTTTGGCTACTTTTAAAACTGTGGGTGTAACAGTTGCCTGGCTGTTACTGTGTTATAAAGTATAACCTTAGTATTATGTTGACTGTTTCATATGTGTATCTCCCCTTTTTTACACAGGTTTTTACCTGGTTTTGATCAGGGTGGTAGACTTACAAGGGCCAGTAGTGATCGCACTGTCTCAAGGAAAGAGAATGCATTGCTGCTCTTTCTGAGAGGTAGACATTATTGGCTATAAAAAGCCCTAACTGTTTTTATATTGGTTCTTTTGAACAGGATAAGCTATATCCCTAATTGTCATTCCTTATACCTCCTTACTCTCCTTTCTTTACTTACTTCCTTACTTCTGACAAATTCTCTTCACTGACTTTCTAAATACACCACAAGCCTGTTTTTTCTTCACTTCATGGTGCAATTCCTGTTTGTATTACACTAACTTAACTTTAATTGCTCTACAAACTGTCTACAATTTCTTTAAATATTATGTTTGTCATATAACTTGTATTGATTTTTAACTAATGTTTTTTATATTATGTCTAATTTGTTATAGCTATTTAAACTGTAGATGGTTTGTTTTATTTTTGATGATTGTAAAAGTATTGTTTTTAAAATATTTTGTAATAATTTGGAGCTTTTCTCCCCGGGCCTCGCTGAAAATGGGCTTTTACCCAGTTGGACATTCCCAGTAATCAAATGTCAATAAATAAGTAAATGTTGGCTTTAACTTCTCAGTTTAACTGTGCTGGGTGCATCTCTGTTCAAAGTACCTGCATTAGATAGATGCAGGTACTTTTCACTTTAGATTTCTCTCCTACAGACATTCCACACTTAACATACTCAAATGTAGCAACTAAACTGTGTTTATATACAGATTAGGTGGCTTATTATAGCATATTGGTTTAATGCTTCATCCAAATTCTATTAAATCATTTTAAGTAATTATAACAATAACAGCAGTTTTCAGTGCTTAATACTACTTACTTCATTCATTCATTCATTTATATTAAATACTGTAAACCAAGAGCTATTTCTCCATATCTTCCTATTTAATTATTTTTAAAAATTATAAATATAACAGCAGTGTTAGTGATAAATATAATTTACACCATTTATTTTTATATTAAATACTATAAACCAAGAGTTATTTTAGAGCCCTTTTCTTTTGACCTTTGTACCTTGGACTAAAATGTAGTATCAACAAGCTAGTCATACCCCAGTTGCTTGAGCGTAGCACTTTGTTTACTTGGGCAGTATAACAATTGTTCAATTCTCGCTTCTGTGGTTGTACTTGCAGATGATAAATTATTGCTTAACCCAGCACTATTTGTGAGAGATGCAAGTACTAACTAACCTGGAGGCCACTAACACATCCTGTGATCAACACACAAAAATACAGCATTCCACACATCCTCACTCTAAGTTATCATACATTTGGGCTGTCAAAAAGTCCTTAACCAAGGCTCCAAGGCCCATTAAGAATAGGACTCAACATAAAGTAATCACTACAAAACATACTGGTACAACCACAGCTAAAAGTCGCAGTGTGTTAGATGATCCCAAATCTATTGCGTGAATACACTCAGCAGACAAAAATAAAAATGCAATAGTGACTGGTGGCATCATAATCAGCCATACCAATCCTACTCTCATCAGACTAGATAAAAGCAGACTGACTATAAGTTGAATTTCCAAAGCCAGAATAGCTGATATTTCAGAGGCTCTCAAGGACCTTAAACTAGACAAATATGATTATAATATGGAGGTGGTCCATGTGTGGGTAAACAACATGGAGTACAAACCCCTGAGGGATATGCAAATATACATGCCAGAACTCTCCATGCATGTCATAAATGCAAGAAAGATGTTGGTATTGAATGGAATCCTTCCTTCGTCAAGAATGATGCCAAAGTACAAAACAATGATGTTTGATTTAACAACTGGCTAAATAACTGGTGTCATTCTAGAGGAATCCTGTATGTGTCAGCATGTGATAAAATGCTTGACAATGGAAACTCTGTTGCCGGAGATGGATTGCACCTCTCATTCCAAGTCTCTCATATAGTGGTGAAAGCCCTTTCTCTGCCCTCATAGTGTCTCTTTTTAGGCAAAGTCCATTTAATAGATCTTCCAGCCTAAGAAAACAATATCAAGCACAAATTTGGTGGATCTCTTCAATGCTAGGAGTCTAAATAACAAGTTGCCTGACCTTGTAGCCCTCCTGTAGTTGGAGCAGATTCATGTGTATGTGCGTGTGTGTGTGTTATGGAAACTTGGTTTAAATGTTCAGACAGCACTCCCTCTGGGCCTACATTTTACACATACTACATCTTTACACTCAATAGAAACCGTGGTGGCTTATCTATATTTGTTATAGACCACAATTGCATGAATCAGATTCCAAGAAACCAAAAGCAGAACTTTTTGCGATCCAAATCACACTTAACAGGATAAATTATCAGAACATAGCTTGCTACAGGACCCCTCTGTGTTCCCTATTAAACATGTTAGATTCCCAAACATTCTGGATGAACTTTCTATAAAAGGGAATTCCATCATACTGGGAGAATTTAATTACCCAGTGATTAACTGGGGTCCTATATCTCAAATGTAGGATATGCCTAAAACTTTAATCTTCATAAAAAATAATTTCCTGGAACAAATTATCAAAAAAACCACCACAGGAAAATATTTTCTGACCTGGTTCTTACAACCATAGTGTTTGTAAATACTATTCCCTTGGCATTCCTTAAACTGGTTAAGTCTGATCACAAACTGTTAACCTTTTTCATCAAAATTTATAAATCTTCATATGCAAATATCACTATACTCAAGGACTTCAAATGTACAAGCCCTCTAAAATTCAATGACAAAGTCTCAAAATTCACATATATCTGTATTATCCAAGATGTTGAGATGGCAAGTGCTTATGCAGACATATTCTATTCTTACTTGGACACATGTATTGTCTTAGCTGTCCCAACCTGATCAAAACAAAATGGGAAATATAAGAGCAAACCAGCATGGTGGTCCACAAGAATAAACAAACTGTACTGTAAAAGAAAAAAAAAGAGGAATCCTGTATGTGTCAGCATGTGATAAAATGCTTGACAATGGAAACTCTGTTGCCGGAGATGGATTGCACCTCTCATTCCAAGTCTCCCATATAGTGGTGAAAGCCCTTTCTCTGCCCTCATAGTGTCTCTTTTTAGGCAAAGTCCATTTAATAGATCTTCCAGCATAAGAAAACAATATCAAGCACATCATGTTGTCTGTGTTCTTATATTACTATACATCAGAAGGATAACAGCAAGTTAGCAATGGAACTGAAAAGTGCCCCCAGAAAAATAAAGGCATCCCATGAACACAGGCTAGCATCAAAAACTAAACAATTACAAATCTTTCTTTAGTTACATCGGGAAGATAACAAATAACACTCAGCATTGTTCAGAGGTCATTTAAAATGGAAACACCCACTCCGATCCTGTGGATATTGCCAACATTCTAGCAAACAACCTTAGTGAAAATGTCTTCACAGTGACAACTCTACAAACCCCACATATCCGTGAAACTCTTAGACCCCATTATCAAAGAACATTTACTAAAGGGTGGTTAATGGTTAAGGTGTTTGCTTTACAAACACAAGGTGCAGGGTTTGAGTCTCACAAGGGATAATTGGCTCCGCTTGCAAGGGCAGTTAGCCTAGTACTAACCTATGAACTAACCTATGAACTTTCTAAAAGGAAAAATACGTCCTCTATGGGACTTAATAATATACCTGGCTGCCTTAATCTTAGCTACTGGCTTTGTCCCCCAGGTGTGGTGTACAGCTATGTTGATGCTACTTCACAAGTGTGGTCCCACCATTACCCTGAAAATTATAGACCCACCAGTCCAATGAGTCTCATATATAAAAGGTATAGAACATATAATAATGGACCTGACTGACTCTGATATCACAAATCTTATCAGACTTGACTCCCAGCAGTTTGGCTTTGAAAAGAATAGATCGAGTCTGATGAATCTTGTAGTCTTCTTTGAGAAGATAACACAGGCCATGGACAATGGGCACACTGTCCATACAGTGTACTTTGACCTTGCCAAACTGATCTCTATGTAGTTGATGGCTCACAAATTGGTTGAAGGATATAACCCACACAACAGATGCTTCTTGAGAGAGCATGAAAGTGACCAGTGAAGTGCCCCAGGGATCAGTCTTGGGAACTCTGCTATTTGGCATCTACTTCGCTGATCTCCAAATCATAAAAGATCAATTCTGGTTAACCAAGTTTGTGGTTGACCGTTAATTGGGTGTCATCTTCAAGTTCCCCTCTGACACATGCACTCCATCATGGGCTTACATTTGTTAATAACTAGTATACTAAAAACAGACTCAAATTAAATACCAAAAAGTACAATATTGTCACATTCGGTCAACATTACCTTCCTCCAACTTATAGTATAGACAACACCCCTCTTCAAAATAAGACTGTAGTGAGATATCTTGGAACATGTGTGAGTAGTTTCCTCTCATTTGATGATCGTATTATATTGGTTAGAAAGTCCTTTTACCTGGTACAACTCACTGCAAAAGGTATATCTTTAAGATGCAACGAAATCCTTACCTCTGTATTTTGCAATAATTAAGCCTATCATAAAATATAGTGCTCCCTTTAGGATATATCTCACTAGACACATCAACCAACTAGAAAGACCACTGAGGTATCTAATTAAAAATATCGAAGCCTTAAAAAACCTAAACTAGCTGGAGAGAGTGGAAACTCTATTCCTGTATTCAGTATCCTGTAGATTCATTAGAAGTGATATGTTCCTCGCTTATTTAGCCATAAGGTATACAGTAGCAGAAGATCTGTTACACTTTCATAAATCAAACAGCCCTACAAGACCCATAGACCTAAATCTACTTAAATAAAACAGGGTGGAGGGATATATTTGTCACTCAGTGCCTACCCCTTCCCTGGAACAAAATTCTTCTCTAAAGTAAAGAGGCATGATTCTCTATCTTCTTTCAATAGGTAGCTGCATAATTGAATGGGCATTCATAAATTCACTTCAGGTATGACAGCCCTGTCCCTCCTTGAAATGAGAGATAAGGCCAAAAATGGGTGTTGGCAAGATGTTAATGGCCTCATGACCAGTTGTCTTGTACAATTTTATGATTCTATGATTTTATGCAAGTATACCTTTTAATATTTATGCAGTCAAATGTATGTAATGTGGCACTTTCCTCCTCAGGCCCCTGCTGAAAAAAGGGCTTGCCAATCAGAATTTCCCAGTAAACTAAGGCAACTAAATAAATGTCACTTGTGGTACTGTATTCTCTGCATATAACAGAATAAAATAAATTACTTTATGAGTTAATTTATGCATTTTCTTCAGGCACACTGCAAATAATACACTAGAGGAAGCAATGGCACAGGAAGGCTACTAAAAGAAATAGACATGAGCTGCTGAAGCTAAAGAATCTGCACACTCCATAACCAAGAGTCATGATGTGATGCATTGAATGGTATACATTAATCATAAAAACATGATAATTAAGTTGTATGATACAGTTTTAAATAACACATTTCACAAATATTTTTCGTATCTTGAAAACAAAAAGAGGGAAATCAGGAATAGTTAAGAGCTATACAGTTCACAGTCATCACAAACATACATTGTGCAACCCATTGCAGCCATACAGCAAGCGCACACACACACACACACACACACACACACACACACACACACACACACACACACACACACACACACACACGTTAAAATCTGGATGACAATGGCATACATGGTGCTAAAAAATATGAAATGGCTCTTCACTGCTTTATACGGCATTTCCATCAGCCTCTTCAGAAGCTCTATTTCTGATACTCTCAAAATGGAAGGAAGACCTAAAATAAGCTGTAAATGCCTTAATCTCCATTTGGAGTAGGTCCAACACTGCAGCGGAGTAAGATTTTTTTTTTTTGACAGAAGCTAGAACTTTGTGTATGCACAGAAGCATGCAGAGTTCTGATCCCCAAAGTTATAAAGGCTACATTTTTTTGAATGAGATAATAAGTAGATAGAAAGATAGCTAGATAACTTTTGTTTCCACTAGTGGGGGAGAGGTGCTTCAACCAAGCAGTCAGTACAATGAGTCACCAAAGGTCTTTTTAAATACTCCAGATTTTGAAGACCACTGAAGAAACTAGACAGATGTGTGGACTGGGTAAGAGAAGATCACAATACTAAAGACTAAAAAGACAAATCTGTTAAATTGTTTTTCATGTCTACAGAATGATTGCTATTGAAGTAAAAAGACAATATGTGTCATACGGAATTAAAATTTAAACTTACTTCCTTACTGCTATCTAATTCCCTTCCCTGAATTTCTCTCTAAATATTCTGACATCACAATCCTCCCAAGAACTCATTCATAAGCAACATATACTTCATGTTATCCAAAATCACCACTGTCGGCTTCTGCTGCTTGTTTTATAATAATGTCAGTATTACTTTGCAACTGTTCTAATGCCTCATGTTCTTCATATGTTAAATTATAATGCTTATCTGTCTCTCTGCTTTCATACAGCTTGCGGAATTCCTGCTCACAAACATTATAAAAGTCTGCCACAACTGGGCAGCTAGTGAGCACGAATAGACTATATTTTTTACAAGGTTGGTTAGCAGCCAATAGGGAGTCTTTAAAAATTAACTTTAAGTTAAGGTTTCTCATAAATAGTTTAAGAAAAGTGATAGCTTCAACCACCATGTCAGTATTGGATGGAATAAATTGCAGTCCTTTTTGTAAAAGGGAAATATGTGATGAACTCAAAGGAAAACTAGATAGATTAAGTATTGCATATTCATTCAATGAACCTAATGCCCTGAGTGAGTCTGAGTCTGAGGTTCATTGTATCTTCAGTTTCATCCACCTCCTCCTTTTATTTGAGGCTTCCTCTGCAATGGATTTCTGCTCCATGCTTCCACTCTCTCTGGTAGGCTCGGATGTTATGGGGTCAAAGACAGCTAAAAAAATTGAGCTGAGTGGCCTAGTGGGCTAATGCACTGTGTTGTAGTAGTAGACCTCTGCAGTACTCTGATTCCCAATCACTACAGATGCATATGACCTCCCCATATTACTCATTGGTAGCATAACATTCTTAGTGGAGGTCAAGGATGATTCTTGTGCAGGCACATTACTCTCAACACCATGCATAGATATTCTGTTCATTTCTTACAATTAATTAGCTGTAGGTAGAATGATAACATCTGGGGAATACATAGATTCTTTAGGAATAGCAGTCCCCTTAGCTTCTTGTTTTCCCTGGGGCATGAAAAAATGTTCCCAGACCTAAAGTCTTTCATATCTCTTATGGGTTTTCATTTCTTTTTAAGTTCTAACCTGTGTTCAGAGTTGACCAATCGTTCAACCATCAGGTTATAAATATGCATACATGTTTTAAAGGAAAGCATATCAACTATATCAGCTTCCAGTTTTATTATTTCTTCTTGTAACTTATTCTCAACTTTGCTAAAAAATTGGTTCATGAGGGTCATATAATCAGCACTTAGTTTTAAGTTCACTTCTTGTCATGTCTTTAGAAGTTCCGAGTATGAATTACCAAAAATGGCATTTTTAAGATCCTTAAACCTCATGTCATGACCCCAAGCTCAAAATAAGCATAAAAGCTTAGACATTGCCACTGAAGCCTTTTAAAGGCTTGAACTTTCTTTTCTAGTATTCCCACGCAGGTCTCAAAATTGTATGCACGTTGAGCAACATTCTCATAAATATTAATACCAGCACTCGCTACTTGTGCAAATAATGGATTAGTACATAGCAATAATATTGCATGTAGCAACTGACCTGCATTCTGTAAGCCAACACCCGTATTAGAATCAGAAATAGTCTGTGTCAAGCTGAACCATATTTAATGAACCACACTTGTCGTCCAAAGCAATCTCAATAATAAATGCAAAGCAACAGTGAACAGGACCAGATGCAACAGTTGACCAAGTCCTCAGAGATGTGTGTAATCCAAAAAACAAAAAAAAATAAAATAAAGGTCAGTTGCTACATGAAATATGGTGTTGAGAGTAATGGGCCTGCATAGGAATCATCCTTGACCTCCACAAAGAATGTTATGTTACCAACCAGTAATATGGGGAATTCATATGCATCAGCAGTGACTAGAAATCAGAGTGCTACAGAGGTTTTTCAGCAGTCCTTGACCCCATTACATCTGAGCCTACTGGACAGAGTGGAACCATGGAGCAGAGATTCATCGAGGGAGTGGCCTAAAAGAAGAGGAGGAGGTGGAGACAACCGAAGATACAATGGATCTCAGAGTCGGAGTCGCTTGGGGCATCAGGTTCATTGAATGAATATGCAATACTGCAGCCCGCCTCTCTCCCACGCCCCAACAGTTATTTTACTCTACCGTAAGGCTACAATCAGGTTACCACTTTGTAGGATCCCCGCTGGTAGCCATTTCTCACTAGGTGGCACCACATACCCAGGACCAAACCTGCATTCATGTATTTTATTCTCCCGTGCTTTTTTTTTTCCATCTGAAATAAGCCCCTCCTCACCTTTTCTTGATCCCTAGCTCTTTCTTCACTACTCTTTCTACTACCCTTGGTGCCTTAGCATTTTATGCTATAGGCCTGTTCCTTCTGTCCTTCCTTACACCTTAACTGCTGTCTTCTTACCTTACTGATTGTTTTATTTTTTTCTCTCTAGCCATTCACTGGTTGGGTCTACCTGCTCCGTTCGCCCTGCAGGCTCACTCCACTCCCCATACCCTACCCTTAAATTCCACCCACCCCCACTACACCTAAACATATACCTCTACAAACCACACCCCTGCCATTACCACCCAATCCCCAACCTCCTCTCATTATCCCATTATATACCAATCACACAAACACTCACATCCTCTCAAAAACATACGCCCTCACTTAATTACACCCCACCTCCTATCTTCTCTCAACCCCAACCCATTCCCTTTAAACTTACTATCACTCTCACTGCTCTACACATTGATTATTATCTTTATCTAGCACCTTAAAATGGCCATTATTCCAATACTTACACAAAAACACTATGACTGCTTCTCATTCTTCTTCCTCTTCTATCTATATCCAGTATACTAACAGCCTATGAACATCTCTGTATCTCTAACCTTCACCACCCCTCCCAGGATACTCTACTAGTAACTCAAGAATCCTACTTTAACCATATAAACATCACATCAGCACCCTCCTGTCTACTACCTAAGTATCACAGACTAACCCATATTACTTACCATCAATCCAGAAAATCTCCTTATATCTTCTCCAAAACTTTAAAGTTCACTATCACACCTCAACCACACCCCCTATTAGATGGTGACATCCCCCCCAATCCTGGCCCCAACAACATTGAAACCACTAACCCCCAAGCCTTCATTCCCTCCACCTCTTACACCCATACTAAATGTTCTAACTCTCTCCTAATAGCTTATCTAAACATTCGTAGCGTCAATAATAAAATCACTCACCTTCATGCACTCCTAGATGTGCATTCCTCTGACATCCTATGCCTTATAGAAACATGGCTAAAACCTACAACCCATGATAATGAAATTACCCCACCTGGATACAACATTCTCAGAATAGATCGCATACCCACAAAAGGTGGAGGTGTAGCCATCCTTTACAAGTCTGGGCTACAAGTCACTACTCTTGAAACACAGCTTCCCACCTGTAGTAATGCTAAAATCCTGACAGAAAAGCTTCAAATCAATACCTCTAAATCCATTTACTTAATATGCTCCTATTTTCCCCCTGGAAATAACATCAATACTCTTGAAAATATCCTGAGCTGGCTTTCCACTTACCTACCCCAAGAAACTATAGTACTAGGCGATTTTAATATTGACTGAAATACCTGTAGTTCACATAACCCTACAACCCATATTAACCTATACAGCTTTTCCCAACTAATTACCTCCCCCACCAGAATCCATAAACCTAATTCCAAAGAAAGCACCTTAGATTGGATCCAAGTTAACAATCATCCCTTCTCATATAAAGAAGGCATGCTTCCAGATGACATTAGTGACTACTCACTAACCTTTGTACATAGACACAAGAGCACCATTCCTAACACTAACTTGTTTAGAACTACTTGATTTAATAAAACTTTTAATCTTGAAAATATCCAAACTGAACTTAAAACATGTGACTGGTCTCCGCTAAAATACTTACAACTTGAGGAAGCAGTGTTATACTTCAACACCAAATTCCTACAAATCTTAGACTACCATGTCCCTATTCGCTCAATCAGAATCCGCACTAAAACTGCTCCGTGGCTTACAAATGAAACTAGACAAAAAAATCACATTAAGAAATAAGATTTGGGCCAAACGGAGAACCACAAGAAATCCAGCAGACCATCTACAATTTAGACAACTGAGAAACTCTTCCAAAAAATCTGTGCTTCATGACAAAAAAAAATTTTACTTTCAACTCCAACATACCCACCAGCATAAACTACAAAAGTTCTGGTCAGGTATAAACAAGTTCTTACACCCAGATCATTCCAAAACACCAATCCCATCACGTTCTACCCAGGACAATCCTAAGCTTATTGCTGATGCCTTCAATACCTTCTTTACTGATACCATCCAATCCCTAGCCAATTCCTTACCCCCTGTTACCACAAGTCTGTCACCTACTATCACTAACTTATCTCCCTCATTTCATTTACAGCCTGTATCTACAGCCTTTATTTGCTCCCTCCTCCATAAACTTAAACCATGTACTCCGGCAGATCTCCTTCCAGCTGAATATCTGCAGAAATCAGCAGAAGTCATAGCCTATCCCATTTCCATACTCATAAACAGAACTATTACCAAAGGATCAATCCCTTCCATTTGGAAAATTTCACATATAATTCTCCTTCACAAGGGTGGTGACTCTACTGAACTCTCAAACATTCGCCCAATAGCCCTACTCTCTCCACTAGCAAAAATAATGGAAAAGTGCATCCACAAACAGCTTCTTAACCACCCTCTCCACAACAACGTAATTGCCAGCTGTCAGCATGGCTTTATGTCATTCCACAGTACAACTACTGCCCTCCTATCCTTCTCTGACCATATCAACAAAAATTGTAATAACAACACCCTATCATCTGCACTCTTTATCGACCTCTCAAAAGCTTTCGATATGGTGAACCATCAGCATCTTTTGGGGTTTCTTAAATCCCTCTCACTTGATACTCAGGCACTACAATAGTTTAACTCCTACCTAGAAAACAGACAACAAGCTGTGCTCTGGGGCAATGTACTTTCCTCACACCTTCCTGTTACCCTTGGTGTACCTCAGGGTTCTATTCTGGGCCTTCTCCTATTCTCTATCTATATTAACGATCTAGCATTCCGCAAGCAACCTGCATACAATATGCAGATGATTCAACATTAATTTGCTCTGCTACTTCCTTAACAGAAATCCAATCCCTTACCCAAAATGTATTCCATAAAGTGGAAAGCTGGTTCCTACAGCGCTGCCTTCTCCTGAATGCCAAAAAAACTAAATTATTGCTCTTCAATCCTACAATAAAGTCCTCACAAATTAACCTCACAGTGACATCAAATAATGGTACTGTTATAACTCCTGAACCTACCACCTAACTCTTAGGTGTAACCATAGCCAATAATCTTACCTTCGACTCACACATCAATGCCACCATAAAGTCAGTTAACAGAAAGCTAGGCACCCTTTACAGAATTAAACCCTACCTTACTCCTATAGCTAGAACTAATATTGCCCACACCCATCTCATCTCTACCCTCTTTTATGCCTCTTCCAGTTATACTAACCTCTCTAAAAGAAACCTTAACAAACTGGCAACCACTTATAACAACATAGCCAGATTTGCCACCAACTCCTCCTATAGAACCAACCATTGTTATAATCTAAAACTACTAGGATGGCTAGAACTCCAAAATCAACTAATATTTCAACTCCTTATCACACACAAAGTCCTTTATCATCCTAGCAATACTCCAATACTATCTAGTCTTATCACCCCCTATAAAAATCTCACTACCCTTCGCTCAGCCAACAGATTACTAGTAACTAGACATACATCCAAAAACATGGCTGGGGATACACTGTTCTCTAATACTATAGGGAAAACATGGAATCTACTTCCCACTAAACTGTCATCTCTCTCCTCTACATTACTATTCAAAAAGCAACTTAAAGAATATCGTCAAACTCACTGGCTATGCCCTTGCGCAAATCCTGACTAGAACCTCCCTCCCTCATTTTCTATATCTACCTTTCTTTTGAATGCCTAATGTATACCTCTTATTTAACCCCTGAGATTTTTCTTTGTTTCAGCCTACTATTGTTACTACTAATTTTCCCTTCCCTATATACCATGTATAACCATGTCTCTACCTCAAAATACTTGAAACTATAGCTTGTTAATGATTGTAAAATATATTTAGTTCTACTCTGTTATTAAAAGTATTTATTTATTTTTATTTATTATTTTTATTTATTTACATTTGCTGACCGGGAGTGTCCGACTGGACGTAGGTCCATTTTCAGCAGAGGCCCGGCGAGAAAAGCTCCACAGTTAAAATAAACAGACAGTAGTTACATTGGATTACATAGCGATTAACAATTTAACATAGCAATTACTTACAACATATTTACAGATGAAGAACATAGTACATCAGTAGACAACTAGAATATTTATCTGTGAAGTACATAACAGACATTAACAAATGTTACAATAAGAAGTTCCTGCTGTATAATAAGTACTAGGCTTATGAGCATCTGAGCTTGCTATAATCAAGGTAGTTAGTGGAGTGGAAAGAAAGGTAGTGGTTGGATGGTGTGGGTGATATTAAAGTGGGAGTTGTAAGGGCATAGCCAGCATGTTTTTAGGTGCGCTTTTAGTAAAGTTTTGAACTGGGTGCATGATGGTACGGAGGTAATTGTGGGTGGAAGGGAGTTCCATAATTTGGCTATGGTGCAAGAGAATAGTGATTCACCAGCAGAATGATTGGCTTTAGTGATCTGCAAGTGATTTTTGTTGCTGAATCTTTGTGATCTGCTGGTGCGATAGGGTTGGAGTAGATTCTGGAGGGATGGGACATTTAGAGGATGGTTTACTAGTTTGTGGGTGAATGAGAGTTGATACCACTGAAGGAAGTGAGGGAGTTCAAGCCAGCCCAGTTCAGCAAGTGAGAGACAGTGGTGACTATGGTAGGATGCCCCTATGGCGAATTTGGCGATTTTGTTGTAGCAGGTCTCTAGCTTGTTTAGATCGCATTGCCTTAGGTTGGTATATATTGGAGAGGCATAAAGTAGGGTGGAGATAAGGTGGGAATTTGCTATTGAAATCTTTGCTGCTTTGGTGAGAAGTTGCTTATTTCTGTATAATGCTCCTAGTTTTTTGTGGACTTTTTTTATGGTCATGGATATGTGAATGTCAAATTTTAGTTTATTGTCTATTTCCACTCCTAGCAATTTGGTGTGTTCAGTTGGGTATATAGTGGTGTTGTCTTTTGCTGTGATGTTAAAGTGAGAGTTGTTTTGAGTATGTTTGATAGGTTAGAAGATGAGTAGTTTAGTTTTGTTTGGGTTGAGTATTAATTGGGCATCGGATAACCAAGTTTCAACAAAGGAAAAGGCTTCCTGTGTGACTTTTTGCAGTTTGGGTAGGGACTGGGCTGAGCAGATGATGGCTGAGTCATCTGCATATTGTATGACTGTGCCATGTTTGGTGGCAGAGGCTAGATTATTGGTGTAAACAGAAAAGAGTAGGGGTCCAAGGATGGATCCTTGGGGAACACCTATGGAGACAGGTAGTTGGGGAGATATGTCATTCTGCCATACAACAGATTGTTGGCGGTCAGACAGGTAACTCTGAAACCAGTTGGTGACTGATAGGTTATTGAGGACAGAGATAAGTTGTTTGTGTGGGACCATGTCAAATGCTTTAGATAGGTCTAGGAAAGTAGCAGAGGAGAGATAGCCATTGTTTTTATGCTGAAGGATAGTGTTAGTAAAGGAGAGTAAGGCAGTGGTGGTGCTATGGTTTGGTTGGAAACCATGCGGAGTACTGGAAAGGAGGTTGTTAGTAAGGAGGTAGTCTGAGACCTGAGAGTGTATGCATCTCTAGTATTTTGGAGAGTGGAGAGAGAATAGCTATGGGGCAGTAATTGGTTAGTTCTATGGAGGGTCCGCCTTTGTGGAGGGGAATTATATGTGATACTTTCCACAGTGTGGGAACGTAACTTTCTGACAGAGATCGGTTAATCAAGTTGGATACTGGGTAGGCCAGAACATCAGCTGCGATTTGTAGGTATTCACTTGGGAGGCTGTCTGCTGCTAATTTGGTGGGTTTAAGTTTAGTTAAGAGTTTTTTATGTTGGAGGTAGGTACAGGAGAAAAAGAGATGGCAGTGGGGAGATTACTAGTTGAAGGTGTGGGTTGGAGGGGAGGGGGTTGTGTTGTTTAGCTAGTGATAGTATGGTTTGGGTGAAGTGTGTGTTGAATGAGGTAGCAATATTTTCTGAGGAGTGAGGGATGTTAGGAAGTGGGGTACTGACTTTACCTGGGTGGAGGATGGAGTTTATGGAGGACCAGAATTGTTTGGGGCTGTGTTGTGAGGAGTGTAGGGCAGACTGGTAGTACTGGAATTTGTTCTGTTTTATTAGCTTTTTGACTCTATTGCATAGTTCTAGGAATTTCTGTCTAGTTGAGGGGGTTTTAGTTTTGCGCCAGTGCTCCCAGGCTTTATCCCTGTTTTTCATTTCTGACTTAGTGGTTTTCTGTAGCCATGGGGAGGGTTGTGCTTTGGTTCTGGAAAGTCTTATGGGGCATGGTAATTAAGGATGCTCAGGAAGGTAGTATTAAAAACTTCAACTGCGTCATCAAGACTGAGGTACTTTAGAGGATGCCAGTTACATTCTTTGAGGGATGAGATGAATGTGAGTGGGTTAAAGTTTAGTTTTTTACGTATTTGATGGCAGGTTTAGCTTGGTATAGGTATTTTTTGAGTAGGAATGTTGGGGAGTGATCACTGAGGCTATCTGATAAGCAGCCTGTTGTATATGACTGGGGGCTCTTACTTGCTAGTATCCAATCCAGGGTAGTGTGCTTGCTGGAGTTTTTATTTATCCTGGTTAGCAACTGGACTAGTTTGGTGAAGCCATGAAGGTTTACATGATGGGTTGGATGGTTGCCAGAACAGGATTGCCAGTCAATATTGAAATCACCTAAAATGATAGTTTCTTGGGGGAGATGGTGGGTAGACCAGCTGCGGAGGTTTTCTAGTGGAGGAATGTTTTGGCCAGGTGGGAAGTAGCATCCAATTATGTTGATGGTTTTGTTTTGGCTTATTTTGAGGTTGGTATATATTATTTCATCATTGCCTATTTGTGGAGCTGATGATTTTAAGATCTGGATGTTTAGATGCTGTTTAAATATTATAGCTGCACCGCCTCCTTTCTTGTTTAGCCAGTCTACTCTTAGTATGCCATAACTGGTAGGGAGTATTTTCTCACTGTTAATGTGAGGTTTTAGCCAGGTTTCTGTCAGGATGACTATATCTGGGGAGTACAAGTCTATGGTGGCATGGAGTTCATGGACTTTGTTGGATATACTTCTAATATTTAGGCATTTAGTAGAAGGAAGTCACTTGGCTTTCTACTGGCTGTAATATGGGAGAAGTTGTGGTTTCTAGTCTGATTATGAGGATTGGGGTTGGAGATAGTAGGGCCAGGGTTGGGGTGGATGTCTCCACTTAGGGCTAGTTTTGATATGCACGAGGTTATTAGTTTTCTCAGTTTTTGAATGGGTTTGTTTATAAGGGAAACTTTATGATTGTGCTCTGTGGGTAATAGGTATGGTGGGAGGGTTACTACGTTAAGTTGTAGGGATACTTTATGTTTGAGTAATATAGTTGGTAGAATATGTGGGGGTGCATAGAGATGGTTCTTGAGTTGGTGGGAGGGGAGCTGAGTGAGGGTGAGACATGAGTGGTGGTGTGAGTAGTAGTACAGTGGTAGTGGTTGAGTGAGGGAATGATGGAGCTTTGGTAGGATGTAAGATATGCAAGGAGAGTGCATGCAGTGAGCATAGGAAAGGTATGCTTGTACATGTTAGTTGAGAGGTGTGACAGTAGTGGGAAGATGGAGGAGGTAGTATTGGGTTAGCGCTGTGGTTGGCTATTGGAAAGATGGGAGGGGTTTGTGAATGTAATAAAGGTGGGACCACTGGGGGCGGGAGGAAATAGGGGGCAGGGTTGGGAGCGAAGTGGGTAGAGACCCTGTTAGTTGCTCTTATGAGGGGGCTGGAAACAATCAGTTAACAGAGTTAACTGATAAATGAACATATAAATAAATGAGTATATTATGTAAAGTATACTTAGATCTACTCTGTTATGTAAAATCCTGTTTTTTTTCTTCTCTACATTTTAGTACTGTACTGTTTACTTGTACTCATAGTGGAGCTTTTCTCCCCAGGTCTCTACTGAAAATGGACATGTATTCAGCTAGAATAGCCCAGTCAACAAATGTAAAAATAAATGAAAATAAAATAAAATAAATAAAATACTTACTCTATCTAGTTTTCCTTTGAGTTCAGCACATATTTCCCTTATACAAAAAAAACTCCAATTTATTTATAAGCATTATAATTTAATATATGAAGAATGTGAGGCATTAGAACAGTTACAAGGTAATAATGACATTATTATAAAACAAGCCAATAGGGCGGTGCAGTGGTGATTTTGGATAAAATGAACTATATGCTGCTTATGAATGACTTCTTGGAGGATTGTGGTGTTTAAATAAAACAGTTAGCGTTTCCAGAGTCCAGAGTTTTTTGTTCTTTGAATTACAAATGTCTCTGTATGCCTGGTCAGCCACTGCATCTAATCCTGTTGTTCACTGTTTCTCTCTAAATATACTCACTTCATATTGCAATTCCTATTTGTATTCAACTAACTTACCTTTAATTTCTCTACAAACTGTCGAATATTTCTTTAAATATTAAATGATTGTCATATACCTTGTATCAATTCTTAACCAATATTTTTATAGTAAGCCTAATTTGCTATAATTATTTAAACTACAGATGTTCTGTTTTATTTTTGAAGATTGTAAAATTATTGTTCTTATATGTTTTGTAATAATTTGGAGATTTTTCTCCCCGGACCTCTACTGAAAATGGGTTTCTACCCAGTCGGACTTTTCTGGCAATCAAATGTCAATAAATAAAATAATAAATAAATAAATAAAATGACCAGGGTATCATGATACAACCTACCTCACAGACTGTATTAAAAGTATAATATGAGTATGTATGAGTATTTATATACAAGTCTATGTCAAGTACTTAAACTTTAAAAAGTTCAAACACACATCAAAAAAAGTTTGAATCACAAGGATTAGAAAAGATATACAATCAAAAAGAAAACCTATTTTTTGCAGGGATAAGCCCCTCCGCATCCTCATGTCTCCTGCCATTTATATACACCAACTCCAAGATCACACTATAGTGGAGAAAGGGCAAATTTCTGCTCCCCAGTGTACCGCAGACTTACGCATCCAAGTATCAGTAATGTTTGAAAAGCTAATTTTCATAACCTTTATCTAGTATTTCAAGTGCATAAACTTTAAATAGTTTAAGCACTTGAATGAAATCCATGCATATGTGTGTGTGTGTGTATATATATATATATATATATATATATATATATATATATATCTATATATATATATATATATATATATATATATATATATATATATATATACACATACACACATATATATATATATATATATATATATATATATATATATATATATATATATATATATAAAATCATCAACCCTCCCTTTTCCCATTTTTCTACATGGGGTTGAGGTGCCATGTCAACTGTTGAAATCCCTTTCCCTCTATTTATTGCCACTCTCCTTCCTTCTTCAACACTCATTCCTGACTGTCTCAGGTCTTCTTTCACATAATCCATCCATCTTTCTGGTAGATGCCCTCATTTCCTCGACTTCTTCCTGTCTGCCCCAGGTCTTCTTCACCAGATTGTCTTCTGCTTTTCTGCACATGTTCCTGAACTACCATAATCTGCTCTCTTTGACCTTTTCTGTAATTGGAGCTACTTTGGCTTTTGCAGTTATGTCCACATTTCATCTGTTCCACAGTGTGCATCCTGCCACCTGTCTCAGCACTTCATCTACATCATCTCTATAGCTTCTCAACTGCTCTG